>NC_134656.1:12415838-12575522 GCF_030463565.1 Pelecanus crispus
AGGGCTTAGAGCTGTGGCTGCTCCTCACCTTCCCTTGCGAGCGCTTTCACAGCCAAGCGCACACGGGGCTCCGGGCTTGCCCGGCTCCTAATACTGCCCACCCTCTGTCTCACGATCGGCAGAGCCCTGCTCCAGCACTGCAAACATCCGGCGCTTTCTCCCGCACCCAAGGGGCCAGCACTGAAAGCTCATGCTGCTCCTCGCCTTCCCGTGCCAGCGCTTTCGCAGCACCAAGGCCTTAGAATTACGGGCTGGGAGAAATTGCCGGACGTGTGCACTTTGGGAGCTGGTCTCTGCCGAGAGTGAGGGGGAGCTTGAGAAAGTGTATTGGCAAGTGCCGGGAGGCAAGACAAGGGCAGATCCTCGGTGCGTGTTTAGCTGTGAAAGCGCTGGCAAAGCGAAGGTGAGGGCCAGCAACAGCACTAAGCCCTTAGACCTATTGTGCGGAGAAATCGCTGGCCTCTTGCGCTTCGGGAGCTGCTCTCTGCCGAGAGTGAGAGGGAGCTCGAGAACGCGTATTCGAAGGGCCTGGAGGAAAGGCGAGTGCGGTTCACCACTGTGCGCTACGCTGCGAAAGCGCTGGCAAGGCAAGGTGGGGAGCGGCAGGAACTTTCAGTGCTGGCGCTGTTGCCGTGGGAGAAATCGCCGGACGTTCGCAGTGTCGGAGCAGGGCTCTGCCGATCGCGCACAGCGGCGCTCCGTCCTTGCTTGACTCTGAACCCTGCCGACACTCGCTCTCGCTCTCACCATCGGCAGAGCCCGCCTCCGACACTGCAAACGTCCGGCGATTTCTCCCACGGCAAAGGTACCAGCGCGGAAAGCTCTCGCTCCTCCTCACCTTCCCTTGCCAGCGCTTTCGCAGCGTAGCGCACAACGGTGACCTGCGCTTGCCTTCCCTCCGCGCACTCTGAATACACGCAGTCTCGGGCTCGCTCTGGGCACGGAGGAGCTCCCCAAGCGCAAACGTCAGGCGATTTCTCCCACACGGTAGCTCTCAGGGCTTAGAGCTGTGGCTGCTCCTCACCTTCCCTTGCGAGCGCTTTCACAGCCAAACGCACCCTGGGGATCTGCCCTTGCCTAGCCTCCCAGCGCTCCCGATACACACGCATTGTCAAGCTCTCGCTCACTCTCGGCAGAGAGACGTTCCCCAAGTGCAAACGTCCGGCGATTTCCCCACACTGTCGCTCTCAGGGCTTAGAGCTGTGGCTGCTCCTCACCTTCCCTTGCGAGCGCTTTCACAGCCAAGCGCACACGGGGCTCCGGGCTTGCCCGGCTCCTAATACTGCCCACCCTCTGTCTCACGATCGGCAGAGCCCTGCTCCAGCACTGCAAACATCCGGCGCTTTCTCCCGCACCCAAGGGGCCAGCACTGAAAGCTCATGCTGCTCCTCGCCTTCCCGTGCCAGCGCTTTCGCAGCACCAAGGCCTTAGAATTACGGGCTGGGAGAAATTGCCGGACGTGTGCACTTTGGGAGCTGGTCTCTGCCGAGAGTGAGGGGGAGCTTGAGAAAGTGTATTGGCAAGTGCCGGGAGGCAAGACAAGGGCAGATCCTCGGTGCGTGTTTAGCTGTGAAAGCGCTGGCAAAGCGAAGGTGAGGGCCAGCAACAGCACTAAGCCCTTAGACCTATTGTGCGGAGAAATCGCTGGCCTCTTGCGCTTCGGCAGCTGCTCTCTGCCGAGAGTGAGAGGGAGCTCGAGAACGCGTATTCGAAGGGCCTGGAGGAAAGGCGAGTGCGGTTCACCACTGTGCGCTACGCTGCGAAAGCGCTGGCAAGGCAAGGTGGGGAGCGGCAGGAACTTTCAGTGCTGGCGCTGTTGCCGTGGGAGAAATCGCCGGACGTTCGCAGTGTCGGAGCAGGGCTCTGCCGATCGCGCACAGCGGCGCTCCGTCCTTGCTTGACTCTGAACCCTGCCGACACTCGCTCTCGCTCTCACCATCGGCAGAGCCCGCCTCCGACACTGCAAACGTCCGGCGATTTCTCCCACGGCAAAGGTACCAGCGCGGAAAGCTCTCGCTCCTCCTCACCTTCCCTTGCCAGCGCTTTCGCAGCGTAGCGCACAACGGTGACCTGCGCTTGCCTTCCCTCCGCGCACTCTGAATACACGCAGTCTCGGGCTCGCTCTGGGCACGGAGGAGCTCCCCAAGCGCAAACGTCAGGCGATTTCTCCCACACGGTAGCTCTCAGGGCTTAGAGCTGTGGCTGCTCCTCACCTTCCCTTGCGAGCGCTTTCACAGCCAAACGCACCCTGGGGATCTGCCCTTGCCTAGCCTCCCAGCGCTCCCGATACACACGCATTGTCAAGCTCTCGCTCACTCTCGGCAGAGAGACGTTCCCCAAGTGCAAACGTCCGGCGATTTCCCCACACTGTCGCTCTCAGGGCTTAGAGCTGTGGCTGCTCCTCACCTTCCCTTGCGAGCGCTTTCACAGCCAAGCGCACACGGGGCTCCGGGCTTGCCCGGCTCCTAATACTGCCCACCCTCTGTCTCACGATCGGCAGAGCCCTGCTCCAGCACTGCAAACATCCGGCGCTTTCTCCCGCACCCAAGGGGCCAGCACTGAAAGCTCATGCTGCTCCTCGCCTTCCCGTGCCAGCGCTTTCGCAGCACCAAGGCCTTAGAATTACGGGCTGGGAGAAATTGCCGGACGTGTGCACTTTGGGAGCTGGTCTCTGCCGAGAGTGAGGGGGAGCTTGAGAAAGTGTATTGGCAAGTGCCGGGAGGCAAGACAAGGGCAGATCCTCGGTGCGTGTTTAGCTGTGAAAGCGCTGGCAAAGCGAAGGTGAGGGCCAGCAACAGCACTAAGCCCTTAGACCTATTGTGCGGAGAAATCGCTGGCCTCTTGCGCTTCGGGAGCTGCTCTCTGCCGAGAGTGAGAGGGAGCTCGAGAACGCGTATTCGAAGGGCCTGGAGGAAAGGCGAGTGCGGTTCACCACTGTGCGCTACGCTGCGAAAGCGCTGGCAAGGCAAGGTGGGGAGCGGCAGGAACTTTCAGTGCTGGCGCTGTTGCCGTGGGAGAAATCGCCGGACGTTCGCAGTGTCGGAGCAGGGCTCTGCCGATCGCGCACAGCGGCGCTCCGTCCTTGCTTGACTCTGAACCCTGCCGACACTCGCTCTCGCTCTCACCATCGGCAGAGCCCGCCTCCGACACTGCAAACGTCCGGCGATTTCTCCCACGGCAAAGGTACCAGCGCGGAAAGCTCTCGCTCCTCCTCACCTTCCCTTGCCAGCGCTTTCGCAGCGTAGCGCACAACGGTGACCTGCGCTTGCCTTCCCTCCGCGCACTCTGAATACACGCAGTCTCGGGCTCGCTCTGGGCACGGAGGAGCTCCCCAAGCGCAAACGTCAGGCGATTTCTCCCACACGGTAGCTCTCAGGGCTTAGAGCTGTGGCTGCTCCTCACCTTCCCTTGCGAGCGCTTTCACAGCCAAACGCACCCTGGGGATCTGCCCTTGCCTAGCCTCCCAGCGCTCCCGATACACACGCATTGTCAAGCTCTCGCTCACTCTCGGCAGAGAGACGTTCCCCAAGTGCAAACGTCCGGCGATTTCCCCACACTGTCGCTCTCAGGGCTTAGAGCTGTGGCTGCTCCTCACCTTCCCTTGCGAGCGCTTTCACAGCCAAGCGCACACGGGGCTCCGGGCTTGCCCGGCTCCTAATACTGCCCACCCTCTGTCTCACGATCGGCAGAGCCCTGCTCCAGCACTGCAAACATCCGGCGCTTTCTCCCGCACCCAAGGGGCCAGCACTGAAAGCTCATGCTGCTCCTCGCCTTCCCGTGCCAGCGCTTTCGCAGCACCAAGGCCTTAGAATTACGGGCTGGGAGAAATTGCCGGACGTGTGCACTTTGGGAGCTGGTCTCTGCCGAGAGTGAGGGGGAGCTTGAGAAAGTGTATTGGCAAGTGCCGGGAGGCAAGACAAGGGCAGATCCTCGGTGCGTGTTTAGCTGTGAAAGCGCTGGCAAAGCGAAGGTGAGGGCCAGCAACAGCACTAAGCCCTTAGACCTATTGTGCGGAGAAATCGCTGGCCTCTTGCGCTTCGGGAGCTGCTCTCTGCCGAGAGTGAGAGGGAGCTCGAGAACGCGTATTCGAAGGGCCTGGAGGAAAGGCGAGTGCGGTTCACCACTGTGCGCTACGCTGCGAAAGCGCTGGCAAGGCAAGGTGGGGAGCGGCAGGAACTTTCAGTGCTGGCGCTGTTGCCGTGGGAGAAATCGCCGGACGTTCGCAGTGTCGGAGCAGGGCTCTGCCGATCGCGCACAGCGGCGCTCCGTCCTTGCTTGACTCTGAACCCTGCCGACACTCGCTCTCGCTCTCACCATCGGCAGAGCCCGCCTCCGACACTGCAAACGTCCGGCGATTTCTCCCACGGCAAAGGTACCAGCGCGGAAAGCTCTCGCTCCTCCTCACCTTCCCTTGCCAGCGCTTTCGCAGCGTAGCGCACAACGGTGACCTGCGCTTGCCTTCCCTCCGCGCACTCTGAATACACGCAGTCTCGGGCTCGCTCTGGGCACGGAGGAGCTCCCCAAGCGCAAACGTCAGGCGATTTCTCCCACACGGTAGCTCTCAGGGCTTAGAGCTGTGGCTGCTCCTCACCTTCCCTTGCGAGCGCTTTCACAGCCAAACGCACCCTGGGGATCTGCCCTTGCCTAGCCTCCCAGCGCTCCCGATACACACGCATTGTCAAGCTCTCGCTCACTCTCGGCAGAGAGACGTTCCCCAAGTGCAAACGTCCGGCGATTTCCCCACACTGTCGCTCTCAGGGCTTAGAGCTGTGGCTGCTCCTCACCTTCCCTTGCGAGCGCTTTCACAGCCAAGCGCACACGGGGCTCCGGGCTTGCCCGGCTCCTAATACTGCCCACCCTCTGTCTCACGATCGGCAGAGCCCTGCTCCAGCACTGCAAACATCCGGCGCTTTCTCCCGCACCCAAGGGGCCAGCACTGAAAGCTCATGCTGCTCCTCGCCTTCCCGTGCCAGCGCTTTCGCAGCACCAAGGCCTTAGAATTACGGGCTGGGAGAAATTGCCGGACGTGTGCACTTTGGGAGCTGGTCTCTGCCGAGAGTGAGGGGGAGCTTGAGAAAGTGTATTGGCAAGTGCCGGGAGGCAAGACAAGGGCAGATCCTCGGTGCGTGTTTAGCTGTGAAAGCGCTGGCAAAGCGAAGGTGAGGGCCAGCAACAGCACTAAGCCCTTAGACCTATTGTGCGGAGAAATCGCTGGCCTCTTGCGCTTCGGCAGCTGCTCTCTGCCGAGAGTGAGAGGGAGCTCGAGAACGCGTATTCGAAGGGCCTGGAGGAAAGGCGAGTGCGGTTCACCACTGTGCGCTACGCTGCGAAAGCGCTGGCAAGGCAAGGTGGGGAGCGGCAGGAACTTTCAGTGCTGGCGCTGTTGCCGTGGGAGAAATCGCCGGACGTTCGCAGTGTCGGAGCAGGGCTCTGCCGATCGCGCACAGCGGCGCTCCGTCCTTGCTTGACTCTGAACCCTGCCGACACTCGCTCTCGCTCTCACCATCGGCAGAGCCCGCCTCCGACACTGCAAACGTCCGGCGATTTCTCCCACGGCAAAGGTACCAGCGCGGAAAGCTCTCGCTCCTCCTCACCTTCCCTTGCCAGCGCTTTCGCAGCGTAGCGCACAACGGTGACCTGCGCTTGCCTTCCCTCCGCGCACTCTGAATACACGCAGTCTCGGGCTCGCTCTGGGCACGGAGGAGCTCCCCAAGCGCAAACGTCAGGCGATTTCTCCCACACGGTAGCTCTCAGGGCTTAGAGCTGTGGCTGCTCCTCACCTTCCCTTGCGAGCGCTTTCACAGCCAAACGCACCCTGGGGATCTGCCCTTGCCTAGCCTCCCAGCGCTCCCGATACACACGCATTGTCAAGCTCTCGCTCACTCTCGGCAGAGAGACGTTCCCCAAGTGCAAACGTCCGGCGATTTCCCCACACTGTCGCTCTCAGGGCTTAGAGCTGTGGCTGCTCCTCACCTTCCCTTGCGAGCGCTTTCACAGCCAAGCGCACACGGGGCTCCGGGCTTGCCCGGCTCCTAATACTGCCCACCCTCTGTCTCACGATCGGCAGAGCCCTGCTCCAGCACTGCAAACATCCGGCGCTTTCTCCCGCACCCAAGGGGCCAGCACTGAAAGCTCATGCTGCTCCTCGCCTTCCCGTGCCAGCGCTTTCGCAGCACCAAGGCCTTAGAATTACGGGCTGGGAGAAATTGCCGGACGTGTGCACTTTGGGAGCTGGTCTCTGCCGAGAGTGAGGGGGAGCTTGAGAAAGTGTATTGGCAAGTGCCGGGAGGCAAGACAAGGGCAGATCCTCGGTGCGTGTTTAGCTGTGAAAGCGCTGGCAAAGCGAAGGTGAGGGCCAGCAACAGCACTAAGCCCTTAGACCTATTGTGCGGAGAAATCGCTGGCCTCTTGCGCTTCGGGAGCTGCTCTCTGCCGAGAGTGAGAGGGAGCTCGAGAACGCGTATTCGAAGGGCCTGGAGGAAAGGCGAGTGCGGTTCACCACTGTGCGCTACGCTGCGAAAGCGCTGGCAAGGCAAGGTGGGGAGCGGCAGGAACTTTCAGTGCTGGCGCTGTTGCCGTGGGAGAAATCGCCGGACGTTCGCAGTGTCGGAGCAGGGCTCTGCCGATCGCGCACAGCGGCGCTCCGTCCTTGCTTGACTCTGAACCCTGCCGACACTCGCTCTCGCTCTCACCATCGGCAGAGCCCGCCTCCGACACTGCAAACGTCCGGCGATTTCTCCCACGGCAAAGGTACCAGCGCGGAAAGCTCTCGCTCCTCCTCACCTTCCCTTGCCAGCGCTTTCGCAGCGTAGCGCACAACGGTGACCTGCGCTTGCCTTCCCTCCGCGCACTCTGAATACACGCAGTCTCGGGCTCGCTCTGGGCACGGAGGAGCTCCCCAAGCGCAAACGTCAGGCGATTTCTCCCACACGGTAGCTCTCAGGGCTTAGAGCTGTGGCTGCTCCTCACCTTCCCTTGCGAGCGCTTTCACAGCCAAACGCACCCTGGGGATCTGCCCTTGCCTAGCCTCCCAGCGCTCCCGATACACACGCATTGTCAAGCTCTCGCTCACTCTCGGCAGAGAGACGTTCCCCAAGTGCAAACGTCCGGCGATTTCCCCACACTGTCGCTCTCAGGGCTTAGAGCTGTGGCTGCTCCTCACCTTCCCTTGCGAGCGCTTTCACAGCCAAGCGCACACGGGGCTCCGGGCTTGCCCGGCTCCTAATACTGCCCACCCTCTGTCTCACGATCGGCAGAGCCCTGCTCCAGCACTGCAAACATCCGGCGCTTTCTCCCGCACCCAAGGGGCCAGCACTGAAAGCTCATGCTGCTCCTCGCCTTCCCGTGCCAGCGCTTTCGCAGCACCAAGGCCTTAGAATTACGGGCTGGGAGAAATTGCCGGACGTGTGCACTTTGGGAGCTGGTCTCTGCCGAGAGTGAGGGGGAGCTTGAGAAAGTGTATTGGCAAGTGCCGGGAGGCAAGACAAGGGCAGATCCTCGGTGCGTGTTTAGCTGTGAAAGCGCTGGCAAAGCGAAGGTGAGGGCCAGCAACAGCACTAAGCCCTTAGACCTATTGTGCGGAGAAATCGCTGGCCTCTTGCGCTTCGGCAGCTGCTCTCTGCCGAGAGTGAGAGGGAGCTCGAGAACGCGTATTCGAAGGGCCTGGAGGAAAGGCGAGTGCGGTTCACCACTGTGCGCTACGCTGCGAAAGCGCTGGCAAGGCAAGGTGGGGAGCGGCAGGAACTTTCAGTGCTGGCGCTGTTGCCGTGGGAGAAATCGCCGGACGTTCGCAGTGTCGGAGCAGGGCTCTGCCGATCGCGCACAGCGGCGCTCCGTCCTTGCTTGACTCTGAACCCTGCCGACACTCGCTCTCGCTCTCACCATCGGCAGAGCCCGCCTCCGACACTGCAAACGTCCGGCGATTTCTCCCACGGCAAAGGTACCAGCGCGGAAAGCTCTCGCTCCTCCTCACCTTCCCTTGCCAGCGCTTTCGCAGCGTAGCGCACAACGGTGACCTGCGCTTGCCTTCCCTCCGCGCACTCTGAATACACGCAGTCTCGGGCTCGCTCTGGGCACGGAGGAGCTCCCCAAGCGCAAACGTCAGGCGATTTCTCCCACACGGTAGCTCTCAGGGCTTAGAGCTGTGGCTGCTCCTCACCTTCCCTTGCGAGCGCTTTCACAGCCAAACGCACCCTGGGGATCTGCCCTTGCCTAGCCTCCCAGCGCTCCCGATACACACGCATTGTCAAGCTCTCGCTCACTCTCGGCAGAGAGACGTTCCCCAAGTGCAAACGTCCGGCGATTTCCCCACACTGTCGCTCTCAGGGCTTAGAGCTGTGGCTGCTCCTCACCTTCCCTTGCGAGCGCTTTCACAGCCAAGCGCACACGGGGCTCCGGGCTTGCCCGGCTCCTAATACTGCCCACCCTCTGTCTCACGATCGGCAGAGCCCTGCTCCAGCACTGCAAACATCCGGCGCTTTCTCCCGCACCCAAGGGGCCAGCACTGAAAGCTCATGCTGCTCCTCGCCTTCCCGTGCCAGCGCTTTCGCAGCACCAAGGCCTTAGAATTACGGGCTGGGAGAAATTGCCGGACGTGTGCACTTTGGGAGCTGGTCTCTGCCGAGAGTGAGGGGGAGCTTGAGAAAGTGTATTGGCAAGTGCCGGGAGGCAAGACAAGGGCAGATCCTCGGTGCGTGTTTAGCTGTGAAAGCGCTGGCAAAGCGAAGGTGAGGGCCAGCAACAGCACTAAGCCCTTAGACCTATTGTGCGGAGAAATCGCTGGCCTCTTGCGCTTCGGGAGCTGCTCTCTGCCGAGAGTGAGAGGGAGCTCGAGAACGCGTATTCGAAGGGCCTGGAGGAAAGGCGAGTGCGGTTCACCACTGTGCGCTACGCTGCGAAAGCGCTGGCAAGGCAAGGTGGGGAGCGGCAGGAACTTTCAGTGCTGGCGCTGTTGCCGTGGGAGAAATCGCCGGACGTTCGCAGTGTCGGAGCAGGGCTCTGCCGATCGCGCACAGCGGCGCTCCGTCCTTGCTTGACTCTGAACCCTGCCGACACTCGCTCTCGCTCTCACCATCGGCAGAGCCCGCCTCCGACACTGCAAACGTCCGGCGATTTCTCCCACGGCAAAGGTACCAGCGCGGAAAGCTCTCGCTCCTCCTCACCTTCCCTTGCCAGCGCTTTCGCAGCGTAGCGCACAACGGTGACCTGCGCTTGCCTTCCCTCCGCGCACTCTGAATACACGCAGTCTCGGGCTCGCTCTGGGCACGGAGGAGCTCCCCAAGCGCAAACGTCAGGCGATTTCTCCCACACGGTAGCTCTCAGGGCTTAGAGCTGTGGCTGCTCCTCACCTTCCCTTGCGAGCGCTTTCACAGCCAAACGCACCCTGGGGATCTGCCCTTGCCTAGCCTCCCAGCGCTCCCGATACACACGCATTGTCAAGCTCTCGCTCACTCTCGGCAGAGAGACGTTCCCCAAGTGCAAACGTCCGGCGATTTCCCCACACTGTCGCTCTCAGGGCTTAGAGCTGTGGCTGCTCCTCACCTTCCCTTGCGAGCGCTTTCACAGCCAAGCGCACACGGGGCTCCGGGCTTGCCCGGCTCCTAATACTGCCCACCCTCTGTCTCACGATCGGCAGAGCCCTGCTCCAGCACTGCAAACATCCGGCGCTTTCTCCCGCACCCAAGGGGCCAGCACTGAAAGCTCATGCTGCTCCTCGCCTTCCCGTGCCAGCGCTTTCGCAGCACCAAGGCCTTAGAATTACGGGCTGGGAGAAATTGCCGGACGTGTGCACTTTGGGAGCTGGTCTCTGCCGAGAGTGAGGGGGAGCTTGAGAAAGTGTATTGGCAAGTGCCGGGAGGCAAGACAAGGGCAGATCCTCGGTGCGTGTTTAGCTGTGAAAGCGCTGGCAAAGCGAAGGTGAGGGCCAGCAACAGCACTAAGCCCTTAGACCTATTGTGCGGAGAAATCGCTGGCCTCTTGCGCTTCGGGAGCTGCTCTCTGCCGAGAGTGAGAGGGAGCTCGAGAACGCGTATTCGAAGGGCCTGGAGGAAAGGCGAGTGCGGTTCACCACTGTGCGCTACGCTGCGAAAGCGCTGGCAAGGCAAGGTGGGGAGCGGCAGGAACTTTCAGTGCTGGCGCTGTTGCCGTGGGAGAAATCGCCGGACGTTCGCAGTGTCGGAGCAGGGCTCTGCCGATCGCGCACAGCGGCGCTCCGTCCTTGCTTGACTCTGAACCCTGCCGACACTCGCTCTCGCTCTCACCATCGGCAGAGCCCGCCTCCGACACTGCAAACGTCCGGCGATTTCTCCCACGGCAAAGGTACCAGCGCGGAAAGCTCTCGCTCCTCCTCACCTTCCCTTGCCAGCGCTTTCGCAGCGTAGCGCACAACGGTGACCTGCGCTTGCCTTCCCTCCGCGCACTCTGAATACACGCAGTCTCGGGCTCGCTCTGGGCACGGAGGAGCTCCCCAAGCGCAAACGTCAGGCGATTTCTCCCACACGGTAGCTCTCAGGGCTTAGAGCTGTGGCTGCTCCTCACCTTCCCTTGCGAGCGCTTTCACAGCCAAACGCACCCTGGGGATCTGCCCTTGCCTAGCCTCCCAGCGCTCCCGATACACACGCATTGTCAAGCTCTCGCTCACTCTCGGCAGAGAGACGTTCCCCAAGTGCAAACGTCCGGCGATTTCCCCACACTGTCGCTCTCAGGGCTTAGAGCTGTGGCTGCTCCTCACCTTCCCTTGCGAGCGCTTTCACAGCCAAGCGCACACGGGGCTCCGGGCTTGCCCGGCTCCTAATACTGCCCACCCTCTGTCTCACGATCGGCAGAGCCCTGCTCCAGCACTGCAAACATCCGGCGCTTTCTCCCGCACCCAAGGGGCCAGCACTGAAAGCTCATGCTGCTCCTCGCCTTCCCGTGCCAGCGCTTTCGCAGCACCAAGGCCTTAGAATTACGGGCTGGGAGAAATTGCCGGACGTGTGCACTTTGGGAGCTGGTCTCTGCCGAGAGTGAGGGGGAGCTTGAGAAAGTGTATTGGCAAGTGCCGGGAGGCAAGACAAGGGCAGATCCTCGGTGCGTGTTTAGCTGTGAAAGCGCTGGCAAAGCGAAGGTGAGGGCCAGCAACAGCACTAAGCCCTTAGACCTATTGTGCGGAGAAATCGCTGGCCTCTTGCGCTTCGGGAGCTGCTCTCTGCCGAGAGTGAGAGGGAGCTCGAGAACGCGTATTCGAAGGGCCTGGAGGAAAGGCGAGTGCGGTTCACCACTGTGCGCTACGCTGCGAAAGCGCTGGCAAGGCAAGGTGGGGAGCGGCAGGAACTTTCAGTGCTGGCGCTGTTGCCGTGGGAGAAATCGCCGGACGTTCGCAGTGTCGGAGCAGGGCTCTGCCGATCGCGCACAGCGGCGCTCCGTCCTTGCTTGACTCTGAACCCTGCCGACACTCGCTCTCGCTCTCACCATCGGCAGAGCCCGCCTCCGACACTGCAAACGTCCGGCGATTTCTCCCACGGCAAAGGTACCAGCGCGGAAAGCTCTCGCTCCTCCTCACCTTCCCTTGCCAGCGCTTTCGCAGCGTAGCGCACAACGGTGACCTGCGCTTGCCTTCCCTCCGCGCACTCTGAATACACGCAGTCTCGGGCTCGCTCTGGGCACGGAGGAGCTCCCCAAGCGCAAACGTCAGGCGATTTCTCCCACACGGTAGCTCTCAGGGCTTAGAGCTGTGGCTGCTCCTCACCTTCCCTTGCGAGCGCTTTCACAGCCAAACGCACCCTGGGGATCTGCCCTTGCCTAGCCTCCCAGCGCTCCCGATACACACGCATTGTCAAGCTCTCGCTCACTCTCGGCAGAGAGACGTTCCCCAAGTGCAAACGTCAGGCGATTTCCCCACACTGTCGCTCTCAGGGCTTAGAGCTGTGGCTGCTCCTCACCTTCCCTTGCGAGCGCTTTCACAGCCAAGCGCACACGGGGCTCCGGGCTTGCCCGGCTCCTAATACTGCCCACCCTCTGTCTCACGATCGGCAGAGCCCTGCTCCAGCACTGCAAACATCCGGCGCTTTCTCCCGCACCCAAGGGGCCAGCACTGAAAGCTCAT
The DNA here is from genome assembly GCF_030463565.1 of Pelecanus crispus. Classification (NCBI taxonomy): domain Eukaryota; kingdom Metazoa; phylum Chordata; class Aves; order Pelecaniformes; family Pelecanidae; genus Pelecanus; species Pelecanus crispus. Next base: position 12,427,921 of record NC_134656.1, read on the forward strand.
GCTGCTCCTCGCCTTCCCGTGCCAGCGCTTTCGCAGCACCAAGGCCTTAGAATTACGGGCTGGGAGAAATTGCCGGACGTGTGCACTTTGGGAGCTGGTCTCTGCCGAGAGTGAGGGGGAGCTTGAGAAAGTGTATTGGCAAGTGCCGGGAGGCAAGACAAGGGCAGATCCTCGGTGCGTGTTTAGCTGTGAAAGCGCTGGCAAAGCGAAGGTGAGGGCCAGCAACAGCACTAAGCCCTTAGACCTATTGTGCGGAGAAATCGCTGGCCTCTTGCGCTTCGGGAGCTGCTCTCTGCCGAGAGTGAGAGGGAGCTCGAGAACGCGTATTCGAAGGGCCTGGAGGAAAGGCGAGTGCGGTTCACCACTGTGCGCTACGCTGCGAAAGCGCTGGCAAGGCAAGGTGGGGAGCGGCAGGAACTTTCAGTGCTGGCGCTGTTGCCGTGGGAGAAATCGCCGGACGTTCGCAGTGTCGGAGCAGGGCTCTGCCGATCGCGCACAGCGGCGCTCCGTCCTTGCTTGACTCTGAACCCTGCCGACACTCGCTCTCGCTCTCACCATCGGCAGAGCCCGCCTCCGACACTGCAAACGTCCGGCGATTTCTCCCACGGCAAAGGTACCAGCGCGGAAAGCTCTCGCTCCTCCTCACCTTCCCTTGCCAGCGCTTTCGCAGCGTAGCGCACAACGGTGACCTGCGCTTGCCTTCCCTCCGCGCACTCTGAATACACGCAGTCTCGGGCTCGCTCTGGGCACGGAGGAGCTCCCCAAGCGCAAACGTCAGGCGATTTCTCCCACACGGTAGCTCTCAGGGCTTAGAGCTGTGGCTGCTCCTCACCTTCCCTTGCGAGCGCTTTCACAGCCAAACGCACCCTGGGGATCTGCCCTTGCCTAGCCTCCCAGCGCTCCCGATACACACGCATTGTCAAGCTCTCGCTCACTCTCGGCAGAGAGACGTTCCCCAAGTGCAAACGTCCGGCGATTTCCCCACACTGTCGCTCTCAGGGCTTAGAGCTGTGGCTGCTCCTCACCTTCCCTTGCGAGCGCTTTCACAGCCAAGCGCACACGGGGCTCCGGGCTTGCCCGGCTCCTAATACTGCCCACCCTCTGTCTCACGATCGGCAGAGCCCTGCTCCAGCACTGCAAACATCCGGCGCTTTCTCCCGCACCCAAGGGGCCAGCACTGAAAGCTCATGCTGCTCCTCGCCTTCCCGTGCCAGCGCTTTCGCAGCACCAAGGCCTTAGAATTACGGGCTGGGAGAAATTGCCGGACGTGTGCACTTTGGGAGCTGGTCTCTGCCGAGAGTGAGGGGGAGCTTGAGAAAGTGTATTGGCAAGTGCCGGGAGGCAAGACAAGGGCAGATCCTCGGTGCGTGTTTAGCTGTGAAAGCGCTGGCAAAGCGAAGGTGAGGGCCAGCAACAGCACTAAGCCCTTAGACCTATTGTGCGGAGAAATCGCTGGCCTCTTGCGCTTCGGGAGCTGCTCTCTGCCGAGAGTGAGAGGGAGCTCGAGAACGCGTATTCGAAGGGCCTGGAGGAAAGGCGAGTGCGGTTCACCACTGTGCGCTACGCTGCGAAAGCGCTGGCAAGGCAAGGTGGGGAGCGGCAGGAACTTTCAGTGCTGGCGCTGTTGCCGTGGGAGAAATCGCCGGACGTTCGCAGTGTCGGAGCAGGGCTCTGCCGATCGCGCACAGCGGCGCTCCGTCCTTGCTTGACTCTGAACCCTGCCGACACTCGCTCTCGCTCTCACCATCGGCAGAGCCCGCCTCCGACACTGCAAACGTCCGGCGATTTCTCCCACGGCAAAGGTACCAGCGCGGAAAGCTCTCGCTCCTCCTCACCTTCCCTTGCCAGCGCTTTCGCAGCGTAGCGCACAACGGTGACCTGCGCTTGCCTTCCCTCCGCGCACTCTGAATACACGCAGTCTCGGGCTCGCTCTGGGCACGGAGGAGCTCCCCAAGCGCAAACGTCAGGCGATTTCTCCCACACGGTAGCTCTCAGGGCTTAGAGCTGTGGCTGCTCCTCACCTTCCCTTGCGAGCGCTTTCACAGCCAAACGCACCCTGGGGATCTGCCCTTGCCTAGCCTCCCAGCGCTCCCGATACACACGCATTGTCAAGCTCTCGCTCACTCTCGGCAGAGAGACGTTCCCCAAGTGCAAACGTCCGGCGATTTCCCCACACTGTCGCTCTCAGGGCTTAGAGCTGTGGCTGCTCCTCACCTTCCCTTGCGAGCGCTTTCACAGCCAAGCGCACACGGGGCTCCGGGCTTGCCCGGCTCCTAATACTGCCCACCCTCTGTCTCACGATCGGCAGAGCCCTGCTCCAGCACTGCAAACATCCGGCGCTTTCTCCCGCACCCAAGGGGCCAGCACTGAAAGCTCATGCTGCTCCTCGCCTTCCCGTGCCAGCGCTTTCGCAGCACCAAGGCCTTAGAATTACGGGCTGGGAGAAATTGCCGGACGTGTGCACTTTGGGAGCTGGTCTCTGCCGAGAGTGAGGGGGAGCTTGAGAAAGTGTATTGGCAAGTGCCGGGAGGCAAGACAAGGGCAGATCCTCGGTGCGTGTTTAGCTGTGAAAGCGCTGGCAAAGCGAAGGTGAGGGCCAGCAACAGCACTAAGCCCTTAGACCTATTGTGCGGAGAAATCGCTGGCCTCTTGCGCTTCGGGAGCTGCTCTCTGCCGAGAGTGAGAGGGAGCTCGAGAACGCGTATTCGAAGGGCCTGGAGGAAAGGCGAGTGCGGTTCACCACTGTGCGCTACGCTGCGAAAGCGCTGGCAAGGCAAGGTGGGGAGCGGCAGGAACTTTCAGTGCTGGCGCTGTTGCCGTGGGAGAAATCGCCGGACGTTCGCAGTGTCGGAGCAGGGCTCTGCCGATCGCGCACAGCGGCGCTCCGTCCTTGCTTGACTCTGAACCCTGCCGACACTCGCTCTCGCTCTCACCATCGGCAGAGCCCGCCTCCGACACTGCAAACGTCCGGCGATTTCTCCCACGGCAAAGGTACCAGCGCGGAAAGCTCTCGCTCCTCCTCACCTTCCCTTGCCAGCGCTTTCGCAGCGTAGCGCACAACGGTGACCTGCGCTTGCCTTCCCTCCGCGCACTCTGAATACACGCAGTCTCGGGCTCGCTCTGGGCACGGAGGAGCTCCCCAAGCGCAAACGTCAGGCGATTTCTCCCACACGGTAGCTCTCAGGGCTTAGAGCTGTGGCTGCTCCTCACCTTCCCTTGCGAGCGCTTTCACAGCCAAACGCACCCTGGGGATCTGCCCTTGCCTAGCCTCCCAGCGCTCCCGATACACACGCATTGTCAAGCTCTCGCTCACTCTCGGCAGAGAGACGTTCCCCAAGTGCAAACGTCCGGCGATTTCCCCACACTGTCGCTCTCAGGGCTTAGAGCTGTGGCTGCTCCTCACCTTCCCTTGCGAGCGCTTTCACAGCCAAGCGCACACGGGGCTCCGGGCTTGCCCGGCTCCTAATACTGCCCACCCTCTGTCTCACGATCGGCAGAGCCCTGCTCCAGCACTGCAAACATCCGGCGCTTTCTCCCGCACCCAAGGGGCCAGCACTGAAAGCTCATGCTGCTCCTCGCCTTCCCGTGCCAGCGCTTTCGCAGCACCAAGGCCTTAGAATTACGGGCTGGGAGAAATTGCCGGACGTGTGCACTTTGGGAGCTGGTCTCTGCCGAGAGTGAGGGGGAGCTTGAGAAAGTGTATTGGCAAGTGCCGGGAGGCAAGACAAGGGCAGATCCTCGGTGCGTGTTTAGCTGTGAAAGCGCTGGCAAAGCGAAGGTGAGGGCCAGCAACAGCACTAAGCCCTTAGACCTATTGTGCGGAGAAATCGCTGGCCTCTTGCGCTTCGGGAGCTGCTCTCTGCCGAGAGTGAGAGGGAGCTCGAGAACGCGTATTCGAAGGGCCTGGAGGAAAGGCGAGTGCGGTTCACCACTGTGCGCTACGCTGCGAAAGCGCTGGCAAGGCAAGGTGGGGAGCGGCAGGAACTTTCAGTGCTGGCGCTGTTGCCGTGGGAGAAATCGCCGGACGTTCGCAGTGTCGGAGCAGGGCTCTGCCGATCGCGCACAGCGGCGCTCCGTCCTTGCTTGACTCTGAACCCTGCCGACACTCGCTCTCGCTCTCACCATCGGCAGAGCCCGCCTCCGACACTGCAAACGTCCGGCGATTTCTCCCACGGCAAAGGTACCAGCGCGGAAAGCTCTCGCTCCTCCTCACCTTCCCTTGCCAGCGCTTTCGCAGCGTAGCGCACAACGGTGACCTGCGCTTGCCTTCCCTCCGCGCACTCTGAATACACGCAGTCTCGGGCTCGCTCTGGGCACGGAGGAGCTCCCCAAGCGCAAACGTCAGGCGATTTCTCCCACACGGTAGCTCTCAGGGCTTAGAGCTGTGGCTGCTCCTCACCTTCCCTTGCGAGCGCTTTCACAGCCAAACGCACCCTGGGGATCTGCCCTTGCCTAGCCTCCCAGCGCTCCCGATACACACGCATTGTCAAGCTCTCGCTCACTCTCGGCAGAGAGACGTTCCCCAAGTGCAAACGTCAGGCGATTTCCCCACACTGTCGCTCTCAGGGCTTAGAGCTGTGGCTGCTCCTCACCTTCCCTTGCGAGCGCTTTCACAGCCAAGCGCACACGGGGCTCCGGGCTTGCCCGGCTCCTAATACTGCCCACCCTCTGTCTCACGATCGGCAGAGCCCTGCTCCAGCACTGCAAACATCCGGCGCTTTCTCCCGCACCCAAGGGGCCAGCACTGAAAGCTCATGCTGCTCCTCGCCTTCCCGTGCCAGCGCTTTCGCAGCACCAAGGCCTTAGAATTACGGGCTGGGAGAAATTGCCGGACGTGTGCACTTTGGGAGCTGGTCTCTGCCGAGAGTGAGGGGGAGCTTGAGAAAGTGTATTGGCAAGTGCCGGGAGGCAAGACAAGGGCAGATCCTCGGTGCGTGTTTAGCTGTGAAAGCGCTGGCAAAGCGAAGGTGAGGGCCAGCAACAGCACTAAGCCCTTAGACCTATTGTGCGGAGAAATCGCTGGCCTCTTGCGCTTCGGGAGCTGCTCTCTGCCGAGAGTGAGAGGGAGCTCGAGAACGCGTATTCGAAGGGCCTGGAGGAAAGGCGAGTGCGGTTCACCACTGTGCGCTACGCTGCGAAAGCGCTGGCAAGGCAAGGTGGGGAGCGGCAGGAACTTTCAGTGCTGGCGCTGTTGCCGTGGGAGAAATCGCCGGACGTTCGCAGTGTCGGAGCAGGGCTCTGCCGATCGCGCACAGCGGCGCTCCGTCCTTGCTTGACTCTGAACCCTGCCGACACTCGCTCTCGCTCTCACCATCGGCAGAGCCCGCCTCCGACACTGCAAACGTCCGGCGATTTCTCCCACGGCAAAGGTACCAGCGCGGAAAGCTCTCGCTCCTCCTCACCTTCCCTTGCCAGCGCTTTCGCAGCGTAGCGCACAACGGTGACCTGCGCTTGCCTTCCCTCCGCGCACTCTGAATACACGCAGTCTCGGGCTCGCTCTGGGCACGGAGGAGCTCCCCAAGCGCAAACGTCAGGCGATTTCTCCCACACGGTAGCTCTCAGGGCTTAGAGCTGTGGCTGCTCCTCACCTTCCCTTGCGAGCGCTTTCACAGCCAAACGCACCCTGGGGATCTGCCCTTGCCTAGCCTCCCAGCGCTCCCGATACACACGCATTGTCAAGCTCTCGCTCACTCTCGGCAGAGAGACGTTCCCCAAGTGCAAACGTCCGGCGATTTCCCCACACTGTCGCTCTCAGGGCTTAGAGCTGTGGCTGCTCCTCACCTTCCCTTGCGAGCGCTTTCACAGCCAAGCGCACACGGGGCTCCGGGCTTGCCCGGCTCCTAATACTGCCCACCCTCTGTCTCACGATCGGCAGAGCCCTGCTCCAGCACTGCAAACATCCGGCGCTTTCTCCCGCACCCAAGGGGCCAGCACTGAAAGCTCATGCTGCTCCTCGCCTTCCCGTGCCAGCGCTTTCGCAGCACCAAGGCCTTAGAATTACGGGCTGGGAGAAATTGCCGGACGTGTGCACTTTGGGAGCTGGTCTCTGCCGAGAGTGAGGGGGAGCTTGAGAAAGTGTATTGGCAAGTGCCGGGAGGCAAGACAAGGGCAGATCCTCGGTGCGTGTTTAGCTGTGAAAGCGCTGGCAAAGCGAAGGTGAGGGCCAGCAACAGCACTAAGCCCTTAGACCTATTGTGCGGAGAAATCGCTGGCCTCTTGCGCTTCGGCAGCTGCTCTCTGCCGAGAGTGAGAGGGAGCTCGAGAACGCGTATTCGAAGGGCCTGGAGGAAAGGCGAGTGCGGTTCACCACTGTGCGCTACGCTGCGAAAGCGCTGGCAAGGCAAGGTGGGGAGCGGCAGGAACTTTCAGTGCTGGCGCTGTTGCCGTGGGAGAAATCGCCGGACGTTCGCAGTGTCGGAGCAGGGCTCTGCCGATCGCGCACAGCGGCGCTCCGTCCTTGCTTGACTCTGAACCCTGCCGACACTCGCTCTCGCTCTCACCATCGGCAGAGCCCGCCTCCGACACTGCAAACGTCCGGCGATTTCTCCCACGGCAAAGGTACCAGCGCGGAAAGCTCTCGCTCCTCCTCACCTTCCCTTGCCAGCGCTTTCGCAGCGTAGCGCACAACGGTGACCTGCGCTTGCCTTCCCTCCGCGCACTCTGAATACACGCAGTCTCGGGCTCGCTCTGGGCACGGAGGAGCTCCCCAAGCGCAAACGTCAGGCGATTTCTCCCACACGGTAGCTCTCAGGGCTTAGAGCTGTGGCTGCTCCTCACCTTCCCTTGCGAGCGCTTTCACAGCCAAACGCACCCTGGGGATCTGCCCTTGCCTAGCCTCCCAGCGCTCCCGATACACACGCATTGTCAAGCTCTCGCTCACTCTCGGCAGAGAGACGTTCCCCAAGTGCAAACGTCCGGCGATTTCCCCACACTGTCGCTCTCAGGGCTTAGAGCTGTGGCTGCTCCTCACCTTCCCTTGCGAGCGCTTTCACAGCCAAGCGCACACGGGGCTCCGGGCTTGCCCGGCTCCTAATACTGCCCACCCTCTGTCTCACGATCGGCAGAGCCCTGCTCCAGCACTGCAAACATCCGGCGCTTTCTCCCGCACCCAAGGGGCCAGCACTGAAAGCTCATGCTGCTCCTCGCCTTCCCGTGCCAGCGCTTTCGCAGCACCAAGGCCTTAGAATTACGGGCTGGGAGAAATTGCCGGACGTGTGCACTTTGGGAGCTGGTCTCTGCCGAGAGTGAGGGGGAGCTTGAGAAAGTGTATTGGCAAGTGCCGGGAGGCAAGACAAGGGCAGATCCTCGGTGCGTGTTTAGCTGTGAAAGCGCTGGCAAAGCGAAGGTGAGGGCCAGCAACAGCACTAAGCCCTTAGACCTATTGTGCGGAGAAATCGCTGGCCTCTTGCGCTTCGGGAGCTGCTCTCTGCCGAGAGTGAGAGGGAGCTCGAGAACGCGTATTCGAAGGGCCTGGAGGAAAGGCGAGTGCGGTTCACCACTGTGCGCTACGCTGCGAAAGCGCTGGCAAGGCAAGGTGGGGAGCGGCAGGAACTTTCAGTGCTGGCGCTGTTGCCGTGGGAGAAATCGCCGGACGTTCGCAGTGTCGGAGCAGGGCTCTGCCGATCGCGCACAGCGGCGCTCCGTCCTTGCTTGACTCTGAACCCTGCCGACACTCGCTCTCGCTCTCACCATCGGCAGAGCCCGCCTCCGACACTGCAAACGTCCGGCGATTTCTCCCACGGCAAAGGTACCAGCGCGGAAAGCTCTCGCTCCTCCTCACCTTCCCTTGCCAGCGCTTTCGCAGCGTAGCGCACAACGGTGACCTGCGCTTGCCTTCCCTCCGCGCACTCTGAATACACGCAGTCTCGGGCTCGCTCTGGGCACGGAGGAGCTCCCCAAGCGCAAACGTCAGGCGATTTCTCCCACACGGTAGCTCTCAGGGCTTAGAGCTGTGGCTGCTCCTCACCTTCCCTTGCGAGCGCTTTCACAGCCAAACGCACCCTGGGGATCTGCCCTTGCCTAGCCTCCCAGCGCTCCCGATACACACGCATTGTCAAGCTCTCGCTCACTCTCGGCAGAGAGACGTTCCCCAAGTGCAAACGTCCGGCGATTTCCCCACACTGTCGCTCTCAGGGCTTAGAGCTGTGGCTGCTCCTCACCTTCCCTTGCGAGCGCTTTCACAGCCAAGCGCACACGGGGCTCCGGGCTTGCCCGGCTCCTAATACTGCCCACCCTCTGTCTCACGATCGGCAGAGCCCTGCTCCAGCACTGCAAACATCCGGCGCTTTCTCCCGCACCCAAGGGGCCAGCACTGAAAGCTCATGCTGCTCCTCGCCTTCCCGTGCCAGCGCTTTCGCAGCACCAAGGCCTTAGAATTACGGGCTGGGAGAAATTGCCGGACGTGTGCACTTTGGGAGCTGGTCTCTGCCGAGAGTGAGGGGGAGCTTGAGAAAGTGTATTGGCAAGTGCCGGGAGGCAAGACAAGGGCAGATCCTCGGTGCGTGTTTAGCTGTGAAAGCGCTGGCAAAGCGAAGGTGAGGGCCAGCAACAGCACTAAGCCCTTAGACCTATTGTGCGGAGAAATCGCTGGCCTCTTGCGCTTCGGGAGCTGCTCTCTGCCGAGAGTGAGAGGGAGCTCGAGAACGCGTATTCGAAGGGCCTGGAGGAAAGGCGAGTGCGGTTCACCACTGTGCGCTACGCTGCGAAAGCGCTGGCAAGGCAAGGTGGGGAGCGGCAGGAACTTTCAGTGCTGGCGCTGTTGCCGTGGGAGAAATCGCCGGACGTTCGCAGTGTCGGAGCAGGGCTCTGCCGATCGCGCACAGCGGCGCTCCGTCCTTGCTTGACTCTGAACCCTGCCGACACTCGCTCTCGCTCTCACCATCGGCAGAGCCCGCCTCCGACACTGCAAACGTCCGGCGATTTCTCCCACGGCAAAGGTACCAGCGCGGAAAGCTCTCGCTCCTCCTCACCTTCCCTTGCCAGCGCTTTCGCAGCGTAGCGCACAACGGTGACCTGCGCTTGCCTTCCCTCCGCGCACTCTGAATACACGCAGTCTCGGGCTCGCTCTGGGCACGGAGGAGCTCCCCAAGCGCAAACGTCAGGCGATTTCTCCCACACGGTAGCTCTCAGGGCTTAGAGCTGTGGCTGCTCCTCACCTTCCCTTGCGAGCGCTTTCACAGCCAAACGCACCCTGGGGATCTGCCCTTGCCTAGCCTCCCAGCGCTCCCGATACACACGCATTGTCAAGCTCTCGCTCACTCTCGGCAGAGAGACGTTCCCCAAGTGCAAACGTCCGGCGATTTCCCCACACTGTCGCTCTCAGGGCTTAGAGCTGTGGCTGCTCCTCACCTTCCCTTGCGAGCGCTTTCACAGCCAAGCGCACACGGGGCTCCGGGCTTGCCCGGCTCCTAATACTGCCCACCCTCTGTCTCACGATCGGCAGAGCCCTGCTCCAGCACTGCAAACATCCGGCGCTTTCTCCCGCACCCAAGGGGCCAGCACTGAAAGCTCATGCTGCTCCTCGCCTTCCCGTGCCAGCGCTTTCGCAGCACCAAGGCCTTAGAATTACGGGCTGGGAGAAATTGCCGGACGTGTGCACTTTGGGAGCTGGTCTCTGCCGAGAGTGAGGGGGAGCTTGAGAAAGTGTATTGGCAAGTGCCGGGAGGCAAGACAAGGGCAGATCCTCGGTGCGTGTTTAGCTGTGAAAGCGCTGGCAAAGCGAAGGTGAGGGCCAGCAACAGCACTAAGCCCTTAGACCTATTGTGCGGAGAAATCGCTGGCCTCTTGCGCTTCGGGAGCTGCTCTCTGCCGAGAGTGAGAGGGAGCTCGAGAACGCGTATTCGAAGGGCCTGGAGGAAAGGCGAGTGCGGTTCACCACTGTGCGCTACGCTGCGAAAGCGCTGGCAAGGCAAGGTGGGGAGCGGCAGGAACTTTCAGTGCTGGCGCTGTTGCCGTGGGAGAAATCGCCGGACGTTCGCAGTGTCGGAGCAGGGCTCTGCCGATCGCGCACAGCGGCGCTCCGTCCTTGCTTGACTCTGAACCCTGCCGACACTCGCTCTCGCTCTCACCATCGGCAGAGCCCGCCTCCGACACTGCAAACGTCCGGCGATTTCTCCCACGGCAAAGGTACCAGCGCGGAAAGCTCTCGCTCCTCCTCACCTTCCCTTGCCAGCGCTTTCGCAGCGTAGCGCACAACGGTGACCTGCGCTTGCCTTCCCTCCGCGCACTCTGAATACACGCAGTCTCGGGCTCGCTCTGGGCACGGAGGAGCTCCCCAAGCGCAAACGTCAGGCGATTTCTCCCACACGGTAGCTCTCAGGGCTTAGAGCTGTGGCTGCTCCTCACCTTCCCTTGCGAGCGCTTTCACAGCCAAACGCACCCTGGGGATCTGCCCTTGCCTAGCCTCCCAGCGCTCCCGATACACACGCATTGTCAAGCTCTCGCTCACTCTCGGCAGAGAGACGTTCCCCAAGTGCAAACGTCCGGCGATTTCCCCACACTGTCGCTCTCAGGGCTTAGAGCTGTGGCTGCTCCTCACCTTCCCTTGCGAGCGCTTTCACAGCCAAGCGCACACGGGGCTCCGGGCTTGCCCGGCTCCTAATACTGCCCACCCTCTGTCTCACGATCGGCAGAGCCCTGCTCCAGCACTGCAAACATCCGGCGCTTTCTCCCGCACCCAAGGGGCCAGCACTGAAAGCTCATGCTGCTCCTCGCCTTCCCGTGCCAGCGCTTTCGCAGCACCAAGGCCTTAGAATTACGGGCTGGGAGAAATTGCCGGACGTGTGCACTTTGGGAGCTGGTCTCTGCCGAGAGTGAGGGGGAGCTTGAGAAAGTGTATTGGCAAGTGCCGGGAGGCAAGACAAGGGCAGATCCTCGGTGCGTGTTTAGCTGTGAAAGCGCTGGCAAAGCGAAGGTGAGGCCCAGCAACAGCACTAAGCCCTTAGACCTATTGTGCGGAGAAATCGCTGGCCTCTTGCGCTTCGGCAGCTGCTCTCTGCCGAGAGTGAGAGGGAGCTCGAGAACGCGTATTCGAAGGGCCTGGAGGAAAGGCGAGTGCGGTTCACCACTGTGCGCTACGCTGCGAAAGCGCTGGCAAGGCAAGGTGGGGAGCGGCAGGAACTTTCAGTGCTGGCGCTGTTGCCGTGGGAGAAATCGCCGGACGTTCGCAGTGTCGGAGCAGGGCTCTGCCGATCGCGCACAGCGGCGCTCCGTCCTTGCTTGACTCTGAACCCTGCCGACACTCGCTCTCGCTCTCACCATCGGCAGAGCCCGCCTCCGACACTGCAAACGTCCGGCGATTTCTCCCACGGCAAAGGTACCAGCGCGGAAAGCTCTCGCTCCTCCTCACCTTCCCTTGCCAGCGCTTTCGCAGCGTAGCGCACAACGGTGACCTGCGCTTGCCTTCCCTCCGCGCACTCTGAATACACGCAGTCTCGGGCTCGCTCTGGGCACGGAGGAGCTCCCCAAGCGCAAACGTCAGGCGATTTCTCCCACACGGTAGCTCTCAGGGCTTAGAGCTGTGGCTGCTCCTCACCTTCCCTTGCGAGCGCTTTCACAGCCAAACGCACCCTGGGGATCTGCCCTTGCCTAGCCTCCCAGCGCTCCCGATACACACGCATTGTCAAGCTCTCGCTCACTCTCGGCAGAGAGACGTTCCCCAAGTGCAAACGTCCGGCGATTTCCCCACACTGTCGCTCTCAGGGCTTAGAGCTGTGGCTGCTCCTCACCTTCCCTTGCGAGCGCTTTCACAGCCAAGCGCACACGGGGCTCCGGGCTTGCCCGGCTCCTAATACTGCCCACCCTCTGTCTCACGATCGGCAGAGCCCTGCTCCAGCACTGCAAACATCCGGCGCTTTCTCCCGCACCCAAGGGGCCAGCACTGAAAGCTCATGCTGCTCCTCGCCTTCCCGTGCCAGCGCTTTCGCAGCACCAAGGCCTTAGAATTACGGGCTGGGAGAAATTGCCGGACGTGTGCACTTTGGGAGCTGGTCTCTGCCGAGAGTGAGGGGGAGCTTGAGAAAGTGTATTGGCAAGTGCCGGGAGGCAAGACAAGGGCAGATCCTCGGTGCGTGTTTAGCTGTGAAAGCGCTGGCAAAGCGAAGGTGAGGGCCAGCAACAGCACTAAGCCCTTAGACCTATTGTGCGGAGAAATCGCTGGCCTCTTGCGCTTCGGGAGCTGCTCTCTGCCGAGAGTGAGAGGGAGCTCGAGAACGCGTATTCGAAGGGCCTGGAGGAAAGGCGAGTGCGGTTCACCACTGTGCGCTACGCTGCGAAAGCGCTGGCAAGGCAAGGTGGGGAGCGGCAGGAACTTTCAGTGCTGGCGCTGTTGCCGTGGGAGAAATCGCCGGACGTTCGCAGTGTCGGAGCAGGGCTCTGCCGATCGCGCACAGCGGCGCTCCGTCCTTGCTTGACTCTGAACCCTGCCGACACTCGCTCTCGCTCTCACCATCGGCAGAGCCCGCCTCCGACACTGCAAACGTCCGGCGATTTCTCCCACGGCAAAGGTACCAGCGCGGAAAGCTCTCGCTCCTCCTCACCTTCCCTTGCCAGCGCTTTCGCAGCGTAGCGCACAACGGTGACCTGCGCTTGCCTTCCCTCCGCGCACTCTGAATACACGCAGTCTCGGGCTCGCTCTGGGCACGGAGGAGCTCCCCAAGCGCAAACGTCAGGCGATTTCTCCCACACGGTAGCTCTCAGGGCTTAGAGCTGTGGCTGCTCCTCACCTTCCCTTGCGAGCGCTTTCACAGCCAAACGCACCCTGGGGATCTGCCCTTGCCTAGCCTCCCAGCGCTCCCGATACACACGCATTGTCAAGCTCTCGCTCACTCTCGGCAGAGAGACGTTCCCCAAGTGCAAACGTCCGGCGATTTCCCCACACTGTCGCTCTCAGGGCTTAGAGCTGTGGCTGCTCCTCACCTTCCCTTGCGAGCGCTTTCACAGCCAAGCGCACACGGGGCTCCGGGCTTGCCCGGCTCCTAATACTGCCCACCCTCTGTCTCACGATCGGCAGAGCCCTGCTCCAGCACTGCAAACATCCGGCGCTTTCTCCCGCACCCAAGGGGCCAGCACTGAAAGCTCATGCTGCTCCTCGCCTTCCCGTGCCAGCGCTTTCGCAGCACCAAGGCCTTAGAATTACGGGCTGGGAGAAATTGCCGGACGTGTGCACTTTGGGAGCTGGTCTCTGCCGAGAGTGAGGGGGAGCTTGAGAAAGTGTATTGGCAAGTGCCGGGAGGCAAGACAAGGGCAGATCCTCGGTGCGTGTTTAGCTGTGAAAGCGCTGGCAAAGCGAAGGTGAGGGCCAGCAACAGCACTAAGCCCTTAGACCTATTGTGCGGAGAAATCGCTGGCCTCTTGCGCTTCGGGAGCTGCTCTCTGCCGAGAGTGAGAGGGAGCTCGAGAACGCGTATTCGAAGGGCCTGGAGGAAAGGCGAGTGCGGTTCACCACTGTGCGCTACGCTGCGAAAGCGCTGGCAAGGCAAGGTGGGGAGCGGCAGGAACTTTCAGTGCTGGCGCTGTTGCCGTGGGAGAAATCGCCGGACGTTCGCAGTGTCGGAGCAGGGCTCTGCCGATCGCGCACAGCGGCGCTCCGTCCTTGCTTGACTCTGAACCCTGCCGACACTCGCTCTCGCTCTCACCATCGGCAGAGCCCGCCTCCGACACTGCAAACGTCCGGCGATTTCTCCCACGGCAAAGGTACCAGCGCGGAAAGCTCTCGCTCCTCCTCACCTTCCCTTGCCAGCGCTTTCGCAGCGTAGCGCACAACGGTGACCTGCGCTTGCCTTCCCTCCGCGCACTCTGAATACACGCAGTCTCGGGCTCGCTCTGGGCACGGAGGAGCTCCCCAAGCGCAAACGTCAGGCGATTTCTCCCACACGGTAGCTCTCAGGGCTTAGAGCTGTGGCTGCTCCTCACCTTCCCTTGCGAGCGCTTTCACAGCCAAACGCACCCTGGGGATCTGCCCTTGCCTAGCCTCCCAGCGCTCCCGATACACACGCATTGTCAAGCTCTCGCTCACTCTCGGCAGAGAGACGTTCCCCAAGTGCAAACGTCCGGCGATTTCCCCACACTGTCGCTCTCAGGGCTTAGAGCTGTGGCTGCTCCTCACCTTCCCTTGCGAGCGCTTTCACAGCCAAGCGCACACGGGGCTCCGGGCTTGCCCGGCTCCTAATACTGCCCGCCCTCTGTCTCACGATCGGCAGAGCCCTGCTCCAGCACTGCAAACATCCGGCGCTTTCTCCCGCACCCAAGGGGCCAGCACTGAAAGCTCATGCTGCTCCTCGCCTTCCCGTGCCAGCGCTTTCGCAGCACCAAGGCCTTAGAATTACGGGCTGGGAGAAATTGCCGGACGTGTGCACTTTGGGAGCTGGTCTCTGCCGAGAGTGAGGGGGAGCTTGAGAAAGTGTATTGGCAAGTGCCGGGAGGCAAGACAAGGGCAGATCCTCGGTGCGTGTTTAGCTGTGAAAGCGCTGGCAAAGCGAAGGTGAGGGCCAGCAACAGCACTAAGCCCTTAGACCTATTGTGCGGAGAAATCGCTGGCCTCTTGCGCTTCGGGAGCTGCTCTCTGCCGAGAGTGAGAGGGAGCTCGAGAACGCGTATTCGAAGGGCCTGGAGGAAAGGCGAGTGCGGTTCACCACTGTGCGCTACGCTGCGAAAGCGCTGGCAAGGCAAGGTGGGGAGCGGCAGGAACTTTCAGTGCTGGCGCTGTTGCTGTGGGAGAAATCGCTGGACGTTCGCAGTGTCGGAGCAGGGCTCTGCCGATCGCGCACAGCGGCGCTCCGTCCTTGCTTGACTCTGAACCCTGCCGACACTCGCTCTCGCTCTCACCATCGGCAGAGCCCGCCTCCGACACTGCAAACGTCCGGCGATTTCTCCCACGGCAAAGGTACCAGCGCGGAAAGCTCTCGCTCCTCCTCACCTTCCCTTGCCAGCGCTTTCGCAGCGTAGCGCACAACGGTGACCTGCGCTTGCCTTCCCTCCGCGCACTCTGAATACACACAGTCTCGGGCTCGCTCTGGGCACGGAGGAGCTCCCCAAGCGCAAACGTCAGGCGATTTCTCCCACACGGTAGCTCTCAGGGCTTAGAGCTGTGGCTGCTCCTCACCTTCCCTTGCGAGCGCTTTCACAGCCAAACGCACCCTGGGGATCTGCCCTTGCCTAGCCTCCCAGCGCTCCCGATACACACGCATTGTCAAGCTCTCGCTCACTCTCGGCAGAGAGACGTTCCCCAAGTGCAAACGTCCGGCGATTTCCCCACACTGTCGCTCTCAGGGCTTAGAGCTGTGGCTGCTCCTCACCTTCCCTTGCGAGCGCTTTCACAGCCAAGCGCACACGGGGCTCCGGGCTTGCCCGGCTCCTAATACTGCCCACCCTCTGTCTCACGATCGGCAGAGCCCTGCTCCAGCACTGCAAACATCCGGCGCTTTCTCCCGCACCCAAGGGGCCAGCACTGAAAGCTCATGCTGCTCCTCGCCTTCCCGTGCCAGCGCTTTCGCAGCACCAAGGCCTTAGAATTACGGGCTGGGAGAAATTGCCGGACGTGTGCACTTTGGGAGCTGGTCTCTGCCGAGAGTGAGGGGGAGCTTGAGAAAGTGTATTGGCAAGTGCCGGGAGGCAAGACAAGGGCAGATCCTCGGTGCGTGTTTAGCTGTGAAAGCGCTGGCAAAGCGAAGGTGAGGGCCAGCAACAGCACTAAGCCCTTAGACCTATTGTGCGGAGAAATCGCTGGCCTCTTGCGCTTCGGGAGCTGCTCTCTGCCGAGAGTGAGAGGGAGCTCGAGAACGCGTATTCGAAGGGCCTGGAGGAAAGGCGAGTGCGGTTCACCACTGTGCGCTACGCTGCGAAAGCGCTGGCAAGGCAAGGTGGGGAGCGGCAGGAACTTTCAGTGCTGGCGCTGTTGCCGTGGGAGAAATCGCCGGACGTTCGCAGTGTCGGAGCAGGGCTCTGCCGATCGCGCACAGCGGCGCTCCGTCCTTGCTTGACTCTGAACCCTGCCGACACTCGCTCTCGCTCTCACCATCGGCAGAGCCCGCCTCCGACACTGCAAACGTCCGGCGATTTCTCCCACGGCAAAGGTACCAGCGCGGAAAGCTCTCGCTCCTCCTCACCTTCCCTTGCCAGCGCTTTCGCAGCGTAGCGCACAACGGTGACCTGCGCTTGCCTTCCCTCCGCGCACTCTGAATACACGCAGTCTCGGGCTCGCTCTGGGCACGGAGGAGCTCCCCAAGCGCAAACGTCAGGCGATTTCTCCCACACGGTAGCTCTCAGGGCTTAGAGCTGTGGCTGCTCCTCACCTTCCCTTGCGAGCGCTTTCACAGCCAAACGCACCCTGGGGATCTGCCCTTGCCTAGCCTCCCAGCGCTCCCGATACACACGCATTGTCAAGCTCTCGCTCACTCTCGGCAGAGAGACGTTCCCCAAGTGCAAACGTCCGGCGATTTCCCCACACTGTCGCTCTCAGGGCTTAGAGCTGTGGCTGCTCCTCACCTTCCCTTGCGAGCGCTTTCACAGCCAAGCGCACACGGGGCTCCGGGCTTGCCCGGCTCCTAATACTGCCCACCCTCTGTCTCACGATCGGCAGAGCCCTGCTCCAGCACTGCAAACATCCGGCGCTTTCTCCCGCACCCAAGGGGCCAGCACTGAAAGCTCATGCTGCTCCTCGCCTTCCCGTGCCAGCGCTTTCGCAGCACCAAGGCCTTAGAATTACGGGCTGGGAGAAATTGCCGGACGTGTGCACTTTGGGAGCTGGTCTCTGCCGAGAGTGAGGGGGAGCTTGAGAAAGTGTATTGGCAAGTGCCGGGAGGCAAGACAAGGGCAGATCCTCGGTGCGTGTTTAGCTGTGAAAGCGCTGGCAAAGCGAAGGTGAGGCCCAGCAACAGCACTAAGCCCTTAGACCTATTGTGCGGAGAAATCGCTGGCCTCTTGCGCTTCGGGAGCTGCTCTCTGCCGAGAGTGAGAGGGAGCTCGAGAACGCGTATTCGAAGGGCCTGGAGGAAAGGCGAGTGCGGTTCACCACTGTGCGCTACGCTGCGAAAGCGCTGGCAAGGCAAGGTGGGGAGCGGCAGGAACTTTCAGTGCTGGCGCTGTTGCCGTGGGAGAAATCGCCGGACGTTCGCAGTGTCGGAGCAGGGCTCTGCCGATCGCGCACAGCGGCGCTCCGTCCTTGCTTGACTCTGAACCCTGCCGACACTCGCTCTCGCTCTCACCATCGGCAGAGCCCGCCTCCGACACTGCAAACGTCCGGCGATTTCTCCCACGGCAAAGGTACCAGCGCGGAAAGCTCTCGCTCCTCCTCACCTTCCCTTGCCAGCGCTTTCGCAGCGTAGCGCACAACGGTGACCTGCGCTTGCCTTCCCTCCGCGCACTCTGAATACACGCAGTCTCGGGCTCGCTCTGGGCACGGAGGAGCTCCCCAAGCGCAAACGTCAGGCGATTTCTCCCACACGGTAGCTCTCAGGGCTTAGAGCTGTGGCTGCTCCTCACCTTCCCTTGCGAGCGCTTTCACAGCCAAACGCACCCTGGGGATCTGCCCTTGCCTAGCCTCCCAGCGCTCCCGATACACACGCATTGTCAAGCTCTCGCTCACTCTCGGCAGAGAGACGTTCCCCAAGTGCAAACGTCCGGCGATTTCCCCACACTGTCGCTCTCAGGGCTTAGAGCTGTGGCTGCTCCTCACCTTCCCTTGCGAGCGCTTTCACAGCCAAGCGCACACGGGGCTCCGGGCTTGCCCGGCTCCTAATACTGCCCGCCCTCTGTCTCACGATCGGCAGAGCCCTGCTCCAGCACTGCAAACATCCGGCGCTTTCTCCCGCACCCAAGGGGCCAGCACTGAAAGCTCATGCTGCTCCTCGCCTTCCCGTGCCAGCGCTTTCGCAGCACCAAGGCCTTAGAATTACGGGCTGGGAGAAATTGCCGGACGTGTGCACTTTGGGAGCTGGTCTCTGCCGAGAGTGAGGGGGAGCTTGAGAAAGTGTATTGGCAAGTGCCGGGAGGCAAGACAAGGGCAGATCCTCGGTGCGTGTTTAGCTGTGAAAGCGCTGGCAAAGCGAAGGTGAGGGCCAGCAACAGCACTAAGCCCTTAGACCTATTGTGCGGAGAAATCGCTGGCCTCTTGCGCTTCGGGAGCTGCTCTCTGCCGAGAGTGAGAGGGAGCTCGAGAACGCGTATTCGAAGGGCCTGGAGGAAAGGCGAGTGCGGTTCACCACTGTGCGCTACGCTGCGAAAGCGCTGGCAAGGCAAGGTGGGGAGCGGCAGGAACTTTCAGTGCTGGCGCTGTTGCCGTGGGAGAAATCGCCGGACGTTCGCAGTGTCGGAGCAGGGCTCTGCCGATCGCGCACAGCGGCGCTCCGTCCTTGCTTGACTCTGAACCCTGCCGACACTCGCTCTCGCTCTCACCATCGGCAGAGCCCGCCTCTGACACTGCAAACGTCCGGCGATTTCTCCCACGGCAAAGGTACCAGCGCGGAAAGCTCTCGCTCCTCCTCACCTTCCCTTGCCAGCGCTTTCGCAGCGTAGCGCACAACGGTGACCTGCGCTTGCCTTCCCTCCGCGCACTCTGAATACACGCAGTCTCGGGCTCGCTCTGGGCACGGAGGAGCTCCCCAAGCGCAAACGTCAGGCGATTTCTCCCACACGGTAGCTCTCAGGGCTTAGAGCTGTGGCTGCTCCTCACCTTCCCTTGCGAGCGCTTTCACAGCCAAACGCACCCTGGGGATCTGCCCTTGCCTAGCCTCCCAGCGCTCCCGATACACACGCATTGTCAAGCTCTCGCTCACTCTCGGCAGAGAGACGTTCCCCAAGTGCAAACGTCCGGCGATTTCCCCACACTGTCGCTCTCAGGGCTTAGAGCTGTGGCTGCTCCTCACCTTCCCTTGCGAGCGCTTTCACAGCCAAGCGCACACGGGGCTCCGGGCTTGCCCGGCTCCTAATACTGCCCGCCCTCTGTCTCACGATCGGCAGAGCCCTGCTCCAGCACTGCAAACATCCGGCGCTTTCTCCCGCACCCAAGGGGCCAGCACTGAAAGCTCATGCTGCTCCTCGCCTTCCCGTGCCAGCGCTTTCGCAGCACCAAGGCCTTAGAATTACGGGCTGGGAGAAATTGCCGGACGTGTGCACTTTGGGAGCTGGTCTCTGCCGAGAGTGAGGGGGAGCTTGAGAAAGTGTATTGGCAAGTGCCGGGAGGCAAGACAAGGGCAGATCCTCGGTGCGTGTTTAGCTGTGAAAGCGCTGGCAAAGCGAAGGTGAGGGCCAGCAACAGCACTAAGCCCTTAGACCTATTGTGCGGAGAAATCGCTGGCCTCTTGCGCTTCGGCAGCTGCTCTCTGCCGAGAGTGAGAGGGAGCTCGAGAACGCGTATTCGAAGGGCCTGGAGGAAAGGCGAGTGCGGTTCACCACTGTGCGCTACGCTGCGAAAGTGCTGGCAAGGCAAGGTGGGGAGCGGCAGGAACTTTCAGTGCTGGCGCTGTTGCCGTGGGAGAAATCGCCGGACGTTCGCAGTGTCGGAGCAGGGC
The DNA here is from genome assembly GCF_030463565.1 of Pelecanus crispus. Taxonomy (NCBI): domain Eukaryota; kingdom Metazoa; phylum Chordata; class Aves; order Pelecaniformes; family Pelecanidae; genus Pelecanus; species Pelecanus crispus. The sequence continues at coordinate 12,447,426 of NC_134656.1, forward strand.
TCTGCCGATCGCGCACAGCGGCGCTCCGTCCTTGCTTGACTCTGAACCCTGCCGACACTCGCTCTCGCTCTCACCATCGGCAGAGCCCGCCTCCGACACTGCAAACGTCCGGCGATTTCTCCCACGGCAAAGGTACCAGCGCGGAAAGCTCTCGCTCCTCCTCACCTTCCCTTGCCAGCGCTTTCGCAGCGTAGCGCACAACGGTGACCTGCGCTTGCCTTCCCTCCGCGCACTCTGAATACACGCAGTCTCGGGCTCGCTCTGGGCACGGAGGAGCTCCCCAAGCGCAAACGTCAGGCGATTTCTCCCACACGGTAGCTCTCAGGGCTTAGAGCTGTGGCTGCTCCTCACCTTCCCTTGCGAGCGCTTTCACAGCCAAACGCACCCTGGGGATCTGCCCTTGCCTAGCCTCCCAGCGCTCCCGATACACACGCATTGTCAAGCTCTCGCTCACTCTCGGCAGAGAGACGTTCCTCAAGTGCAAACGTCCGGCGATTTCCCCACACTGTCGCTCTCAGGGCTTAGAGCTGTGGCTGCTCCTCACCTTCCCTTGCGAGCGCTTTCACAGCCAAGCGCACACGGGGCTCCGGGCTTGCCCGGCTCCTAATACTGCCCGCCCTCTGTCTCACGATCGGCAGAGCCCTGCTCCAGCACTGCAAACATCCGGCGCTTTCTCCCGCACCCAAGGGGCCAGCACTGAAAGCTCATGCTGCTCCTCGCCTTCCCGTGCCAGCGCTTTCGCAGCACCAAGGCCTTAGAATTACGGGCTGGGAGAAATTGCCGGACGTGTGCACTTTGGGAGCTGGTCTCTGCCGAGAGTGAGGGGGAGCTTGAGAAAGTGTATTGGCAAGTGCCGGGAGGCAAGACAAGGGCAGATCCTCGGTGCGTGTTTAGCTGTGAAAGCGCTGGCAAAGCGAAGGTGAGGGCCAGCAACAGCACTAAGCCCTTAGACCTATTGTGCGGAGAAATCGCTGGCCTCTTGCGCTTCGGGAGCTGCTCTCTGCCGAGAGTGAGAGGGAGCTCGAGAACGCGTATTCGAAGGGCCTGGAGGAAAGGCGAGTGCGGTTCACCACTGTGCGCTACGCTGCGAAAGCGCTGGCAAGGCAAGGTGGGGAGCGGCAGGAACTTTCAGTGCTGGCGCTGTTGCCGTGGGAGAAATCGCCGGACGTTCGCAGTGTCGGAGCAGGGCTCTGCCGATCGCGCACAGCGGCGCTCCGTCCTTGCTTGACTCTGAACCCTGCCGACACTCGCTCTCGCTCTCACCATCGGCAGAGCCCGCCTCCGACACTGCAAACGTCCGGCGATTTCTCCCACGGCAAAGGTACCAGCGCGGAAAGCTCTCGCTCCTCCTCACCTTCCCTTGCCAGCGCTTTCGCAGCGTAGCGCACAACGGTGACCTGCGCTTGCCTTCCCTCCGCGCACTCTGAATACACGCAGTCTCGGGCTCGCTCTGGGCACGGAGGAGCTCCCCAAGCGCAAACGTCAGGCGATTTCTCCCACACGGTAGCTCTCAGGGCTTAGAGCTGTGGCTGCTCCTCACCTTCCCTTGCGAGCGCTTTCACAGCCAAACGCACCCTGGGGATCTGCCCTTGCCTAGCCTCCCAGCGCTCCCGATACACACGCATTGTCAAGCTCTCGCTCACTCTCGGCAGAGAGACGTTCCCCAAGTGCAAACGTCCGGCGATTTCCCCACACTGTCGCTCTCAGGGCTTAGAGCTGTGGCTGCTCCTCACCTTCCCTTGCGAGCGCTTTCACAGCCAAGCGCACACGGGGCTCCGGGCTTGCCCGGCTCCTAATACTGCCCGCCCTCTGTCTCACGATCGGCAGAGCCCTGCTCCAGCACTGCAAACATCCGGCGCTTTCTCCCGCACCCAAGGGGCCAGCACTGAAAGCTCATGCTGCTCCTCGCCTTCCCGTGCCAGCGCTTTCGCAGCACCAAGGCCTTAGAATTACGGGCTGGGAGAAATTGCCGGACGTGTGCACTTTGGGAGCTGGTCTCTGCCGAGAGTGAGGGGGAGCTTGAGAAAGTGTATTGGCAAGTGCCGGGAGGCAAGACAAGGGCAGATCCTCGGTGCGTGTTTAGCTGTGAAAGCGCTGGCAAAGCGAAGGTGAGGCCCAGCAACAGCACTAAGCCCTTAGACCTATTGTGCGGAGAAATCGCTGGCCTCTTGCGCTTCGGGAGCTGCTCTCTGCCGAGAGTGAGAGGGAGCTCGAGAACGCGTATTCGAAGGGCCTGGAGGAAAGGCGAGTGCGGTTCACCACTGTGCGCTACGCTGCGAAAGCGCTGGCAAGGCAAGGTGGGGAGCGGCAGGAACTTTCAGTGCTGGCGCTGTTGCCGTGGGAGAAATCGCCGGACGTTCGCAGTGTCGGAGCAGGGCTCTGCCGATCGCGCACAGCGGCGCTCCGTCCTTGCTTGACTCTGAACCCTGCCGACACTCGCTCTCGCTCTCACCATCGGCAGAGCCCGCCTCCGACACTGCAAACGTCCGGCGATTTCTCCCACGGCAAAGGTACCAGCGCGGAAAGCTCTCGCTCCTCCTCACCTTCCCTTGCCAGCGCTTTCGCAGCGTAGCGCACAACGGTGACCTGCGCTTGCCTTCCCTCCGCGCACTCTGAATACACACAGTCTCGGGCTCGCTCTGGGCACGGAGGAGCTCCCCAAGCGCAAACGTCAGGCGATTTCTCCCACACGGTAGCTCTCAGGGCTTAGAGCTGTGGCTGCTCCTCACCTTCCCTTGCGAGCGCTTTCACAGCCAAACGCACCCTGGGGATCTGCCCTTGCCTAGCCTCCCAGCGCTCCCGATACACACGCATTGTCAAGCTCTCGCTCACTCTCGGCAGAGAGACGTTCCCCAAGTGCAAACGTCCGGCGATTTCCCCACACTGTCGCTCTCAGGGCTTAGAGCTGTGGCTGCTCCTCACCTTCCCTTGCGAGCGCTTTCACAGCCAAGCGCACACGGGGCTCCGGGCTTGCCCGGCTCCTAATACTGCCCGCCCTCTGTCTCACGATCGGCAGAGCCCTGCTCCAGCACTGCAAACATCCGGCGCTTTCTCCCGCACCCAAGGGGCCAGCACTGAAAGCTCATGCTGCTCCTCGCCTTCCCGTGCCAGCGCTTTCGCAGCACCAAGGCCTTAGAATTACGGGCTGGGAGAAATTGCCGGACGTGTGCACTTTGGGAGCTGGTCTCTGCCGAGAGTGAGGGGGAGCTTGAGAAAGTGTATTGGCAAGTGCCGGGAGGCAAGACAAGGGCAGATCCTCGGTGCGTGTTTAGCTGTGAAAGCGCTGGCAAAGCGAAGGTGAGGCCCAGCAACAGCACTAAGCCCTTAGACCTATTGTGCGGAGAAATCGCTGGCCTCTTGCGCTTCGGGAGCTGCTCTCTGCCGAGAGTGAGAGGGAGCTCGAGAACGCGTATTCGAAGGGCCTGGAGGAAAGGCGAGTGCGGTTCACCACTGTGCGCTACGCTGCGAAAGCGCTGGCAAGGCAAGGTGGGGAGCGGCAGGAACTTTCAGTGCTGGCGCTGTTGCCGTGGGAGAAATCGCCGGACGTTCGCAGTGTCGGAGCAGGGCTCTGCCGATCGCGCACAGCGGCGCTCCGTCCTTGCTTGACTCTGAACCCTGCCGACACTCGCTCTCGCTCTCACCATCGGCAGAGCCCGCCTCCGACACTGCAAACGTCCAGCGATTTCTCCCACGGCAAAGGTACCAGCGCGGAAAGCTCTCGCTCCTCCTCACCTTCCCTTGCCAGCGCTTTCGCAGCGTAGCGCACAACGGTGACCTGCGCTTGCCTTCCCTCCGCGCACTCTGAATACACGCAGTCTCGGGCTCGCTCTGGGCACGGAGGAGCTCCCCAAGCGCAAACGTCAGGCGATTTCTCCCACACGGTAGCTCTCAGGGCTTAGAGCTGTGGCTGCTCCTCACCTTCCCTTGCGAGCGCTTTCACAGCCAAGCGCACACGGGGCTCCGGGCTTGCCCGGCTCCTAATACTGCCCACCCTCTGTCTCACGATCGGCAGAGCCCTGCTCCAGCACTGCAAACATCCGGCGCTTTCTCCCGCACCCAAGGGGCCAGCACTGAAAGCTCATGCTGCTCCTCGCCTTCCCGTGCCAGCGCTTTCGCAGCACCAAGGCCTTAGAATTACGGGCTGGGAGAAATTGCCGGACGTGTGCACTTTGGGAGCTGGTCTCTGCCGAGAGTGAGGGGGAGCTTGAGAAAGTGTATTGGCAAGTGCCGGGAGGCAAGACAAGGGCAGATCCTCGGTGCGTGTTTAGCTGTGAAAGCGCTGGCAAAGCGAAGGTGAGGGCCAGCAACAGCACTAAGCCCTTAGACCTATTGTGCGGAGAAATCGCTGGCCTCTTGCGCTTCGGGAGCTGCTCTCTGCCGAGAGTGAGAGGGAGCTCGAGAACGCGTATTCGAAGGGCCTGGAGGAAAGGCGAGTGCGGTTCACCACTGTGCGCTACGCTGCGAAAGCGCTGGCAAGGCAAGGTGGGGAGCGGCAGGAACTTTCAGTGCTGGCGCTGTTGCCGTGGGAGAAATCGCCGGACATTCGCAGTGTCGGAGCAGGGCTCTGCCGATCGCGCACAGCGGCGCTCCGTCCTTGCTTGACTCTGAACCCTGCCGACACTCGCTCTCGCTCTCACCATCGGCAGAGCCCGCCTCCGACACTGCAAACGTCCGGCGATTTCTCCCACGGCAAAGGTACCAGCGCGGAAAGCTCTCGCTCCTCCTCACCTTCCCTTGCCAGCGCTTTCGCAGCGTAGCGCACAACGGTGACCTGCGCTTGCCTTCCCTCCGCGCACTCTGAATACACGCAGTCTCGGGCTCGCTCTGGGCACGGAGGAGCTCCCCAAGCGCAAACGTCAGGCGATTTCTCCCACACGGTAGCTCTCAGGGCTTAGAGCTGTGGCTGCTCCTCACCTTCCCTTGCGAGCGCTTTCACAGCCAAACGCACCCTGGGGATCTGCCCTTGCCTAGCCTCCCAGCGCTCCCGATACACACGCATTGTCAAGCTCTCGCTCACTCTCGGCAGAGAGACGTTCCCCAAGTGCAAACGTCCGGCGATTTCCCCACACTGTCGCTCTCAGGGCTTAGAGCTGTGGCTGCTCCTCACCTTCCCTTGCGAGCGCTTTCACAGCCAAGCGCACACGGGGCTCCGGGCTTGCCCGGCTCCTAATACTGCCCGCCCTCTGTCTCACGATCGGCAGAGCCCTGCTCCAGCACTGCAAACATCCGGCGCTTTCTCCCGCACCCAAGGGGCCAGCACTGAAAGCTCATGCTGCTCCTCGCCTTCCCGTGCCAGCGCTTTCGCAGCACCAAGGCCTTAGAATTACGGGCTGGGAGAAATTGCCGGACGTGTGCACTTTGGGAGCTGGTCTCTGCCGAGAGTGAGGGGGAGCTTGAGAAAGTGTATTGGCAAGTGCCGGGAGGCAAGACAAGGGCAGATCCTCGGTGCGTGTTTAGCTGTGAAAGCGCTGGCAAAGCGAAGGTGAGGGCCAGCAACAGCACTAAGCCCTTAGACCTATTGTGCGGAGAAATCGCTGGCCTCTTGCGCTTCGGGAGCTGCTCTCTGCCGAGAGTGAGAGGGAGCTCGAGAACGCGTATTCGAAGGGCCTGGAGGAAAGGCGAGTGCGGTTCACCACTGTGCGCTACGCTGCGAAAGCGCTGGCAAGGCAAGGTGGGGAGCGGCAGGAACTTTCAGTGCTGGCGCTGTTGCCGTGGGAGAAATCGCCGGACGTTCGCAGTGTCGGAGCAGGGCTCTGCCGATCGCGCACAGCGGCGCTCCGTCCTTGCTTGACTCTGAACCCTGCCGACACTCGCTCTCGCTCTCACCATCGGCAGAGCCTGCCTCCGACACTGCAAACGTCCGGCGATTTCTCCCACGGCAAAGGTACCAGCGCGGAAAGCTCTCGCTCCTCCTCACCTTCCCTTGCCAGCGCTTTCGCAGCGTAGCGCACAACGGTGACCTGCGCTTGCCTTCCCTCCGCGCACTCTGAATACACGCAGTCTCGGGCTCGCTCTGGGCACGGAGGAGCTCCCAAAGCGCAAACGTCAGGCGATTTCTCCCACACGGTAGCTCTCAGGGCTTAGAGCTGTGGCTGCTCCTCACCTTCCCTTGCGAGCGCTTTCACAGCCAAGCGCACACGGGGCTCCGGGCTTGCCCGGCTCCTAATACTGCCCACCCTCTGTCTCACGATCGGCAGAGCCCTGCTCCAGCACTGCAAACATCCGGCGCTTTCTCCCGCACCCAAGGGGCCAGCACTGAAAGCTCATGCTGCTCCTCGCCTTCCCGTGCCAGCGCTTTCGCAGCACCAAGGCCTTAGAATTACGGGCTGGGAGAAATTGCCGGACGTGTGCACTTTGGGAGCTGGTCTCTGCCGAGAGTGAGGGGGAGCTTGAGAAAGTGTATTGGCAAGTGCCGGGAGGCAAGACAAGGGCAGATCCTCGGTGCGTGTTTAGCTGTGAAAGCGCTGGCAAAGCGAAGGTGAGGGCCAGCAACAGCACTAAGCCCTTAGACCTATTGTGCGGAGAAATCGCTGGCCTCTTGCGCTTCGGGAGCTGCTCTCTGCCGAGAGTGAGAGGGAGCTCGAGAACGCGTATTCGAAGGGCCTGGAGGAAAGGCGAGTGCGGTTCACCACTGTGCGCTACGCTGCGAAAGCGCTGGCAAGGCAAGGTGGGGAGCGGCAGGAACTTTCAGTGCTGGCGCTGTTGCCGTGGGAGAAATCGCCGGACATTCGCAGTGTCGGAGCAGGGCTCTGCCGATCGCGCACAGCGGCGCTCCGTCCTTGCTTGACTCTGAACCCTGCCGACACTCGCTCTCGCTCTCACCATCGGCAGAGCCCGCCTCCGACACTGCAAACGTCCGGCGATTTCTCCCACGGCAAAGGTACCAGCGCGGAAAGCTCTCGCTCCTCCTCACCTTCCCTTGCCAGCGCTTTCGCAGCGTAGCGCACAACGGTGACCTGCGCTTGCCTTCCCTCCGCGCACTCTGAATACACGCAGTCTCGGGCTCGCTCTGGGCACGGAGGAGCTCCCCAAGCGCAAACGTCAGGCGATTTCTCCCACACGGTAGCTCTCAGGGCTTAGAGCTGTGGCTGCTCCTCACCTTCCCTTGCGAGCGCTTTCACAGCCAAACGCACCCTGGGGATCTGCCCTTGCCTAGCCTCCCAGCGCTCCCGATACACACGCATTGTCAAGCTCTCGCTCACTCTCGGCAGAGAGACGTTCCCCAAGTGCAAACGTCCGGCGATTTCCCCACACTGTCGCTCTCAGGGCTTAGAGCTGTGGCTGCTCCTCACCTTCCCTTGCGAGCGCTTTCACAGCCAAGCGCACACGGGGCTCCGGGCTTGCCCGGCTCCTAATACTGCCCACCCTCTGTCTCACGATCGGCAGAGCCCTGCTCCAGCACTGCAAACATCCGGCGCTTTCTCCCGCACCCAAGGGGCCAGCACTGAAAGCTCATGCTGCTCCTCGCCTTCCCGTGCCAGCGCTTTCGCAGCACCAAGGCCTTAGAATTACGGGCTGGGAGAAATTGCCGGACGTGTGCACTTTGGGAGCTGGTCTCTGCCGAGAGTGAGGGGGAGCTTGAGAAAGTGTATTGGCAAGTGCCGGGAGGCAAGACAAGGGCAGATCCTCGGTGCGTGTTTAGCTGTGAAAGCGCTGGCAAAGCGAAGGTGAGGGCCAGCAACAGCACTAAGCCCTTAGACCTATTGTGCGGAGAAATCGCTGGCCTCTTGCGCTTCGGGAGCTGCTCTCTGCCGAGAGTGAGAGGGAGCTCGAGAACGCGTATTCGAAGGGCCTGGAGGAAAGGCGAGTGCGGTTCACCACTGTGCGCTACGCTGCGAAAGCGCTGGCAAGGCAAGGTGGGGAGCGGCAGGAACTTTCAGTGCTGGCGCTGTTGCCGTGGGAGAAATCGCCGGACGTTCGCAGTGTCGGAGCAGGGCTCTGCCGATCGCGCACAGCGGCGCTCCGTCCTTGCTTGACTCTGAACCCTGCCGACACTCGCTCTCGCTCTCACCATCGGCAGAGCCCGCCTCCGACACTGCAAACGTCCGGCGATTTCTCCCACGGCAAAGGTACCAGCGCGGAAAGCTCTCGCTCCTCCTCACCTTCCCTTGCCAGCGCTTTCGCAGCGTAGCGCACAACGGTGACCTGCGCTTGCCTTCCCTCCGCGCACTCTGAATACACGCAGTCTCGGGCTCGCTCTGGGCACGGAGGAGCTCCCCAAGCGCAAACGTCAGGCGATTTCTCCCACACGGTAGCTCTCAGGGCTTAGAGCTGTGGCTGCTCCTCACCTTCCCTTGCGAGCGCTTTCACAGCCAAACGCACCCTGGGGATCTGCCCTTGCCTAGCCTCCCAGCGCTCCCGATACACACGCATTGTCAAGCTCTCGCTCACTCTCGGCAGAGAGACGTTCCCCAAGTGCAAACGTCCGGCGATTTCCCCACACTGTCGCTCTCAGGGCTTAGAGCTGTGGCTGCTCCTCACCTTCCCTTGCGAGCGCTTTCACAGCCAAGCGCACACGGGGCTCCGGGCTTGCCCGGCTCCTAATACTGCCCACCCTCTGTCTCACGATCGGCAGAGCCCTGCTCCAGCACTGCAAACATCCGGCGCTTTCTCCCGCACCCAAGGGGCCAGCACTGAAAGCTCATGCTGCTCCTCGCCTTCCCGTGCCAGCGCTTTCGCAGCACCAAGGCCTTAGAATTACGGGCTGGGAGAAATTGCCGGACGTGTGCACTTTGGGAGCTGGTCTCTGCCGAGAGTGAGGGGGAGCTTGAGAAAGTGTATTGGCAAGTGCCGGGAGGCAAGACAAGGGCAGATCCTCGGTGCGTGTTTAGCTGTGAAAGCGCTGGCAAAGCGAAGGTGAGGGCCAGCAACAGCACTAAGCCCTTAGACCTATTGTGCGGAGAAATCGCTGGCCTCTTGCGCTTCGGGAGCTGCTCTCTGCCGAGAGTGAGAGGGAGCTCGAGAACGCGTATTCGAAGGGCCTGGAGGAAAGGCGAGTGCGGTTCACCACTGTGCGCTACGCTGCGAAAGCGCTGGCAAGGCAAGGTGGGGAGCGGCAGGAACTTTCAGTGCTGGCGCTGTTGCCGTGGGAGAAATCGCCGGACGTTCGCAGTGTCGGAGCAGGGCTCTGCCGATCGCGCACAGCGGCGCTCCGTCCTTGCTTGACTCTGAACCCTGCCGACACTCGCTCTCGCTCTCACCATCGGCAGAGCCCGCCTCCGACACTGCAAACGTCCGGCGATTTCTCCCACGGCAAAGGTACCAGCGCGGAAAGCTCTCGCTCCTCCTCACCTTCCCTTGCCAGCGCTTTCGCAGCGTAGCGCACAACGGTGACCTGCGCTTGCCTTCCCTCCGCGCACTCTGAATACACGCAGTCTCGGGCTCGCTCTGGGCACGGAGGAGCTCCCCAAGCGCAAACGTCAGGCGATTTCTCCCACACGGTAGCTCTCAGGGCTTAGAGCTGTGGCTGCTCCTCACCTTCCCTTGCGAGCGCTTTCACAGCCAAACGCACCCTGGGGATCTGCCCTTGCCTAGCCTCCCAGCGCTCCCGATACACACGCATTGTCAAGCTCTCGCTCACTCTCGGCAGAGAGACGTTCCCCAAGTGCAAACGTCCGGCGATTTCCCCACACTGTCGCTCTCAGGGCTTAGAGCTGTGGCTGCTCCTCACCTTCCCTTGCGAGCGCTTTCACAGCCAAGCGCACACGGGGCTCCGGGCTTGCCCGGCTCCTAATACTGCCCACCCTCTGTCTCACGATCGGCAGAGCCCTGCTCCAGCACTGCAAACATCCGGCGCTTTCTCCCGCACCCAAGGGGCCAGCACTGAAAGCTCATGCTGCTCCTCGCCTTCCCGTGCCAGCGCTTTCGCAGCACCAAGGCCTTAGAATTACGGGCTGGGAGAAATTGCCGGACGTGTGCACTTTGGGAGCTGGTCTCTGCCGAGAGTGAGGGGGAGCTTGAGAAAGTGTATTGGCAAGTGCCGGGAGGCAAGACAAGGGCAGATCCTCGGTGCGTGTTTAGCTGTGAAAGCGCTGGCAAAGCGAAGGTGAGGGCCAGCAACAGCACTAAGCCCTTAGACCTATTGTGCGGAGAAATCGCTGGCCTCTTGCGCTTCGGCAGCTGCTCTCTGCCGAGAGTGAGAGGGAGCTCGAGAACGCGTATTCGAAGGGCCTGGAGGAAAGGCGAGTGCGGTTCACCACTGTGCGCTACGCTGCGAAAGCGCTGGCAAGGCAAGGTGGGGAGCGGCAGGAACTTTCAGTGCTGGCGCTGTTGCCGTGGGAGAAATTGCCGGACGTTCGCAGTGTCGGAGCAGGGCTCTGCCGATCGCGCACAGCGGCGCTCCGTCCTTGCTTGACTCTGAACCCTGCCGACACTCGCTCTCGCTCTCACCATCGGCAGAGCCCGCCTCCGACACTGCAAACGTCCGGCGATTTCTCCCACGGCAAAGGTACCAGCGCGGAAAGCTCTCGCTCCTCCTCACCTTCCCTTGCCAGCGCTTTCGCAGCGTAGCGCACAACGGTGACCTGCGCTTGCCTTCCCTCCGCGCACTCTGAATACACGCAGTCTCGGGCTCGCTCTGGGCACGGAGGAGCTCCCCAAGCGCAAACGTCAGGCGATTTCTCCCACACGGTAGCTCTCAGGGCTTAGAGCTGTGGCTGCTCCTCACCTTCCCTTGCGAGCGCTTTCACAGCCAAACGCACCCTGGGGATCTGCCCTTGCCTAGCCTCCCAGCGCTCCCGATACACACGCATTGTCAAGCTCTCGCTCACTCTCGGCAGAGAGACGTTCCCCAAGTGCAAACGTCCGGCGATTTCCCCACACTGTCGCTCTCAGGGCTTAGAGCTGTGGCTGCTCCTCACCTTCCCTTGCGAGCGCTTTCACAGCCAAGCGCACACGGGGCTCCGGGCTTGCCCGGCTCCTAATACTGCCCGCCCTCTGTCTCACGATCGGCAGAGCCCTGCTCCAGCACTGCAAACATCCGGCGCTTTCTCCCGCACCCAAGGGGCCAGCACTGAAAGCTCATGCTGCTCCTCGCCTTCCCGTGCCAGCGCTTTCGCAGCACCAAGGCCTTAGAATTACGGGCTGGGAGAAATTGCCGGACGTGTGCACTTTGGGAGCTGGTCTCTGCCGAGAGTGAGGGGGAGCTTGAGAAAGTGTATTGGCAAGTGCCGGGAGGCAAGACAAGGGCAGATCCTCGGTGCGTGTTTAGCTGTGAAAGCGCTGGCAAAGCGAAGGTGAGGGCCAGCAACAGCACTAAGCCCTTAGACCTATTGTGCGGAGAAATCGCTGGCCTCTTGCGCTTCGGCAGCTGCTCTCTGCCGAGAGTGAGAGGGAGCTCGAGAACGCGTATTCGAAGGGCCTGGAGGAAAGGCGAGTGCGGTTCACCACTGTGCGCTACGCTGCGAAAGCGCTGGCAAGGCAAGGTGGGGAGCGGCAGGAACTTTCAGTGCTGGCGCTGTTGCCGTGGGAGAAATCGCCGGACGTTCGCAGTGTCGGAGCAGGGCTCTGCCGATCGCGCACAGCGGCGCTCCGTCCTTGCTTGACTCTGAACCCTGCCGACACTCGCTCTCGCTCTCACCATCGGCAGAGCCCGCCTCCGACACTGCAAACGTCCGGCGATTTCTCCCACGGCAAAGGTACCAGCGCGGAAAGCTCTCGCTCCTCCTCACCTTCCCTTGCCAGCGCTTTCGCAGCGTAGCGCACAACGGTGACCTGCGCTTGCCTTCCCTCCGCGCACTCTGAATACACGCAGTCTCGGGCTCGCTCTGGGCACGGAGGAGCTCCCCAAGCGCAAACGTCAGGCGATTTCTCCCACACGGTAGCTCTCAGGGCTTAGAGCTGTGGCTGCTCCTCACCTTCCCTTGCGAGCGCTTTCACAGCCAAACGCACCCTGGGGATCTGCCCTTGCCTAGCCTCCCAGCGCTCCCGATACACACGCATTGTCAAGCTCTCGCTCACTCTCGGCAGAGAGACGTTCCCCAAGTGCAAACGTCCGGCGATTTCCCCACACTGTCGCTCTCAGGGCTTAGAGCTGTGGCTGCTCCTCACCTTCCCTTGCGAGCGCTTTCACAGCCAAGCGCACACGGGGCTCCGGGCTTGCCCGGCTCCTAATACTGCCCGCCCTCTGTCTCACGATCGGCAGAGCCCTGCTCCAGCACTGCAAACATCCGGCGCTTTCTCCCGCACCCAAGGGGCCAGCACTGAAAGCTCATGCTGCTCCTCGCCTTCCCGTGCCAGCGCTTTCGCAGCACCAAGGCCTTAGAATTACGGGCTGGGAGAAATTGCCGGACGTGTGCACTTTGGGAGCTGGTCTCTGCCGAGAGTGAGGGGGAGCTTGAGAAAGTGTATTGGCAAGTGCCGGGAGGCAAGACAAGGGCAGATCCTCGGTGCGTGTTTAGCTGTGAAAGCGCTGGCAAAGCGAAGGTGAGGGCCAGCAACAGCACTAAGCCCTTAGACCTATTGTGCGGAGAAATCGCTGGCCTCTTGCGCTTCGGCAGCTGCTCTCTGCCGAGAGTGAGAGGGAGCTCGAGAACGCGTATTCGAAGGGCCTGGAGGAAAGGCGAGTGCGGTTCACCACTGTGCGCTACGCTGCGAAAGCGCTGGCAAGGCAAGGTGGGGAGCGGCAGGAACTTTCAGTGCTGGCGCTGTTGCCGTGGGAGAAATTGCCGGACGTTCGCAGTGTCGGAGCAGGGCTCTGCCGATCGCGCACAGCGGCGCTCCGTCCTTGCTTGACTCTGAACCCTGCCGACACTCGCTCTCGCTCTCACCATCGGCAGAGCCCGCCTCCGACACTGCAAACGTCCGGCGATTTCTCCCACGGCAAAGGTACCAGCGCGGAAAGCTCTCGCTCCTCCTCACCTTCCCTTGCCAGCGCTTTCGCAGCGTAGCGCACAACGGTGACCTGCGCTTGCCTTCCCTCCGCGCACTCTGAATACACGCAGTCTCGGGCTCGCTCTGGGCACGGAGGAGCTCCCCAAGCGCAAACGTCAGGCGATTTCTCCCACACGGTAGCTCTCAGGGCTTAGAGCTGTGGCTGCTCCTCACCTTCCCTTGCGAGCGCTTTCACAGCCAAACGCACCCTGGGGATCTGCCCTTGCCTAGCCTCCCAGCGCTCCCGATACACACGCATTGTCAAGCTCTCGCTCACTCTCGGCAGAGAGACGTTCCCCAAGTGCAAACGTCCGGCGATTTCCCCACACTGTCGCTCTCAGGGCTTAGAGCTGTGGCTGCTCCTCACCTTCCCTTGCGAGCGCTTTCACAGCCAAGCGCACACGGGGCTCCGGGCTTGCCCGGCTCCTAATACTGCCCGCCCTCTGTCTCACGATCGGCAGAGCCCTGCTCCAGCACTGCAAACATCCGGCGCTTTCTCCCGCACCCAAGGGGCCAGCACTGAAAGCTCATGCTGCTCCTCGCCTTCCCGTGCCAGCGCTTTCGCAGCACCAAGGCCTTAGAATTACGGGCTGGGAGAAATTGCCGGACGTGTGCACTTTGGGAGCTGGTCTCTGCCGAGAGTGAGGGGGAGCTTGAGAAAGTGTATTGGCAAGTGCCGGGAGGCAAGACAAGGGCAGATCCTCGGTGCGTGTTTAGCTGTGAAAGCGCTGGCAAAGCGAAGGTGAGGGCCAGCAACAGCACTAAGCCCTTAGACCTATTGTGCGGAGAAATCGCTGGCCTCTTGCGCTTCGGCAGCTGCTCTCTGCCGAGAGTGAGAGGGAGCTCGAGAACGCGTATTCGAAGGGCCTGGAGGAAAGGCGAGTGCGGTTCACCACTGTGCGCTACGCTGCGAAAGCGCTGGCAAGGCAAGGTGGGGAGCGGCAGGAACTTTCAGTGCTGGCGCTGTTGCCGTGGGAGAAATCGCCGGACGTTCGCAGTGTCGGAGCAGGGCTCTGCCGATCGCGCACAGCGGCGCTCCGTCCTTGCTTGACTCTGAACCCTGCCGACACTCGCTCTCGCTCTCACCATCGGCAGAGCCCGCCTCCGACACTGCAAACGTCCGGCGATTTCTCCCACGGCAAAGGTACCAGCGCGGAAAGCTCTCGCTCCTCCTCACCTTCCCTTGCCAGCGCTTTCGCAGCGTAGCGCACAACGGTGACCTGCGCTTGCCTTCCCTCCGCGCACTCTGAATACACGCAGTCTCGGGCTCGCTCTGGGCACGGAGGAGCTCCCCAAGCGCAAACGTCAGGCGATTTCTCCCACACGGTAGCTCTCAGGGCTTAGAGCTGTGGCTGCTCCTCACCTTCCCTTGCGAGCGCTTTCACAGCCAAACGCACCCTGGGGATCTGCCCTTGCCTAGCCTCCCAGCGCTCCCGATACACACGCATTGTCAAGCTCTCGCTCACTCTCGGCAGAGAGACGTTCCCCAAGTGCAAACGTCCGGCGATTTCCCCACACTGTCGCTCTCAGGGCTTAGAGCTGTGGCTGCTCCTCACCTTCCCTTGCGAGCGCTTTCACAGCCAAGCGCACACGGGGCTCCGGGCTTGCCCGGCTCCTAATACTGCCCGCCCTCTGTCTCACGATCGGCAGAGCCCTGCTCCAGCACTGCAAACATCCGGCGCTTTCTCCCGCACCCAAGGGGCCAGCACTGAAAGCTCATGCTGCTCCTCGCCTTCCCGTGCCAGCGCTTTCGCAGCACCAAGGCCTTAGAATTACGGGCTGGGAGAAATTGCCGGACGTGTGCACTTTGGGAGCTGGTCTCTGCCGAGAGTGAGGGGGAGCTTGAGAAAGTGTATTGGCAAGTGCCGGGAGGCAAGACAAGGGCAGATCCTCGGTGCGTGTTTAGCTGTGAAAGCGCTGGCAAAGCGAAGGTGAGGCCCAGCAACAGCACTAAGCCCTTAGACCTATTGTGCGGAGAAATCGCTGGCCTCTTGCGCTTCGGGAGCTGCTCTCTGCCGAGAGTGAGAGGGAGCTCGAGAACGCGTATTCGAAGGGCCTGGAGGAAAGGCGAGTGCGGTTCACCACTGTGCGCTACGCTGCGAAAGCGCTGGCAAGGCAAGGTGGGGAGCGGCAGGAACTTTCAGTGCTGGCGCTGTTGCCGTGGGAGAAATTGCCGGACGTTCGCAGTGTCGGAGCAGGGCTCTGCCGATCGCGCACAGCGGCGCTCCGTCCTTGCTTGACTCTGAACCCTGCCGACACTCGCTCTCGCTCTCACCATCGGCAGAGCCCGCCTCCGACACTGCAAACGTCCGGCGATTTCTCCCACGGCAAAGGTACCAGCGCGGAAAGCTCTCGCTCCTCCTCACCTTCCCTTGCCAGCGCTTTCGCAGCGTAGCGCACAACGGTGACCTGCGCTTGCCTTCCCTCCGCGCACTCTGAATACACGCAGTCTCGGGCTCGCTCTGGGCACGGAGGAGCTCCCCAAGCGCAAACGTCAGGCGATTTCTCCCACACGGTAGCTCTCAGGGCTTAGAGCTGTGGCTGCTCCTCACCTTCCCTTGCGAGCGCTTTCACAGCCAAACGCACCCTGGGGATCTGCCCTTGCCTAGCCTCCCAGCGCTCCCGATACACACGCATTGTCAAGCTCTCGCTCACTCTCGGCAGAGAGACGTTCCCCAAGTGCAAACGTCCGGCGATTTCCCCACACTGTCGCTCTCAGGGCTTAGAGCTGTGGCTGCTCCTCACCTTCCCTTGCGAGCGCTTTCACAGCCAAGCGCACACGGGGCTCCGGGCTTGCCCGGCTCCTAATACTGCCCGCCCTCTGTCTCACGATCGGCAGAGCCCTGCTCCAGCACTGCAAACATCCGGCGCTTTCTCCCGCACCCAAGGGGCCAGCACTGAAAGCTCATGCTGCTCCTCGCCTTCCCGTGCCAGCGCTTTCGCAGCACCAAGGCCTTAGAATTACGGGCTGGGAG
This sequence comes from Pelecanus crispus, assembly GCF_030463565.1. Taxonomy (NCBI): domain Eukaryota; kingdom Metazoa; phylum Chordata; class Aves; order Pelecaniformes; family Pelecanidae; genus Pelecanus; species Pelecanus crispus. Next base: position 12,463,271 of record NC_134656.1, read on the forward strand.
AAATTGCCGGACGTGTGCACTTTGGGAGCTGGTCTCTGCCGAGAGTGAGGGGGAGCTTGAGAAAGTGTATTGGCAAGTGCCGGGAGGCAAGACAAGGGCAGATCCTCGGTGCGTGTTTAGCTGTGAAAGCGCTGGCAAAGCGAAGGTGAGGGCCAGCAACAGCACTAAGCCCTTAGACCTATTGTGCGGAGAAATCGCTGGCCTCTTGCGCTTCGGCAGCTGCTCTCTGCCGAGAGTGAGAGGGAGCTCGAGAACGCGTATTCGAAGGGCCTGGAGGAAAGGCGAGTGCGGTTCACCACTGTGCGCTACGCTGCGAAAGCGCTGGCAAGGCAAGGTGGGGAGCGGCAGGAACTTTCAGTGCTGGCGCTGTTGCCGTGGGAGAAATCGCCGGACGTTCGCAGTGTCGGAGCAGGGCTCTGCCGATCGCGCACAGCGGCGCTCCGTCCTTGCTTGACTCTGAACCCTGCCGACACTCGCTCTCGCTCTCACCATCGGCAGAGCCCGCCTCCGACACTGCAAACGTCCGGCGATTTCTCCCACGGCAAAGGTACCAGCGCGGAAAGCTCTCGCTCCTCCTCACCTTCCCTTGCCAGCGCTTTCGCAGCGTAGCGCACAACGGTGACCTGCGCTTGCCTTCCCTCCGCGCACTCTGAATACACGCAGTCTCGGGCTCGCTCTGGGCACGGAGGAGCTCCCCAAGCGCAAACGCCAGGCGATTTCTCCCACACGGTAGCTCTCAGGGCTTAGAGCTGTGGCTGCTCCTCACCTTCCCTTGCGAGCGCTTTCACAGCCAAACGCACCCTGGGGATCTGCCCTTGCCTAGCCTCCCAGCGCTCCCGATACACACGCATTGTCAAGCTCTCGCTCACTCTCGGCAGAGAGACGTTCCCCAAGTGCAAACGTCCGGCGATTTCCCCACACTGTCGCTCTCAGGGCTTAGAGCTGTGGCTGCTCCTCACCTTCCCTTGCGAGCGCTTTCACAGCCAAGCGCACACGGGGCTCCGGGCTTGCCCGGCTCCTAATACTGCCCACCCTCTGTCTCACGATCGGCAGAGCCCTGCTCCAGCACTGCAAACATCCGGCGCTTTCTCCCGCACCCAAGGGGCCAGCACTGAAAGCTCATGCTGCTCCTCGCCTTCCCGTGCCAGCGCTTTCGCAGCACCAAGGCCTTAGAATTACGGGCTGGGAGAAATTGCCGGACGTGTGCACTTTGGGAGCTGGTCTCTGCCGAGAGTGAGGGGGAGCTTGAGAAAGTGTATTGGCAAGTGCCGGGAGGCAAGACAAGGGCAGATCCTCGGTGCGTGTTTAGCTGTGAAAGCGCTGGCAAAGCGAAGGTGAGGGCCAGCAACAGCACTAAGCCCTTAGACCTATTGTGCGGAGAAATCGCTGGCCTCTTGCGCTTCGGGAGCTGCTCTCTGCCGAGAGTGAGAGGGAGCTCGAGAACGCGTATTCGAAGGGCCTGGAGGAAAGGCGAGTGCGGTTCACCACTGTGCGCTACGCTGCGAAAGCGCTGGCAAGGCAAGGTGGGGAGCGGCAGGAACTTTCAGTGCTGGCGCTGTTGCCGTGGGAGAAATCGCCGGACGTTCGCAGTGTCGGAGCAGGGCTCTGCCGATCGCGCACAGCGGCGCTCCGTCCTTGCTTGACTCTGAACCCTGCCGACACTCGCTCTCGCTCTCACCATCGGCAGAGCCCGCCTCCGACACTGCAAACGTCCGGCGATTTCTCCCACGGCAAAGGTACCAGCGCGGAAAGCTCTCGCTCCTCCTCACCTTCCCTTGCCAGCGCTTTCGCAGCGTAGCGCACAACGGTGACCTGCGCTTGCCTTCCCTCCGCGCACTCTGAATACACGCAGTCTCGGGCTCGCTCTGGGCACGGAGGAGCTCCCCAAGCGCAAACGTCAGGCGATTTCTCCCACACGGTAGCTCTCAGGGCTTAGAGCTGTGGCTGCTCCTCACCTTCCCTTGCGAGCGCTTTCACAGCCAAACGCACCCTGGGGATCTGCCCTTGCCTAGCCTCCCAGCGCTCCCGATACACACGCATTGTCAAGCTCTCGCTCACTCTCGGCAGAGAGACGTTCCCCAAGTGCAAACGTCCGGCGATTTCCCCACACTGTCGCTCTCAGGGCTTAGAGCTGTGGCTGCTCCTCACCTTCCCTTGCGAGCGCTTTCACAGCCAAGCGCACACGGGGCTCCGGGCTTGCCCGGCTCCTAATACTGCCCGCCCTCTGTCTCACGATCGGCAGAGCCCTGCTCCAGCACTGCAAACATCCGGCGCTTTCTCCCGCACCCAAGGGGCCAGCACTGAAAGCTCATGCTGCTCCTCGCCTTCCCGTGCCAGCGCTTTCGCAGCACCAAGGCCTTAGAATTACGGGCTGGGAGAAATTGCCGGACGTGTGCACTTTGGGAGCTGGTCTCTGCCGAGAGTGAGGGGGAGCTTGAGAAAGTGTATTGGCAAGTGCCGGGAGGCAAGACAAGGGCAGATCCTCGGTGCGTGTTTAGCTGTGAAAGCGCTGGCAAAGCGAAGGTGAGGCCCAGCAACAGCACTAAGCCCTTAGACCTATTGTGCGGAGAAATCGCTGGCCTCTTGCGCTTCGGGAGCTGCTCTCTGCCGAGAGTGAGAGGGAGCTCGAGAACGCGTATTCGAAGGGCCTGGAGGAAAGGCGAGTGCGGTTCACCACTGTGCGCTACGCTGCGAAAGCGCTGGCAAGGCAAGGTGGGGAGCGGCAGGAACTTTCAGTGCTGGCGCTGTTGCCGTGGGAGAAATCGCCGGACGTTCGCAGTGTCGGAGCAGGGCTCTGCCGATCGCGCACAGCGGCGCTCCGTCCTTGCTTGACTCTGAACCCTGCCGACACTCGCTCTCGCTCTCACCATCGGCAGAGCCCGCCTCCGACACTGCAAACGTCCGGCGATTTCTCCCACGGCAAAGGTACCAGCGCGGAAAGCTCTCGCTCCTCCTCACCTTCCCTTGCCAGCGCTTTCGCAGCGTAGCGCACAACGGTGACCTGCGCTTGCCTTCCCTCCGCGCACTCTGAATACACGCAGTCTCGGGCTCGCTCTGGGCACGGAGGAGCTCCCCAAGCGCAAACGTCAGGCGATTTCTCCCACACGGTAGCTCTCAGGGCTTAGAGCTGTGGCTGCTCCTCACCTTCCCTTGCGAGCGCTTTCACAGCCAAACGCACCCTGGGGATCTGCCCTTGCCTAGCCTCCCAGCGCTCCCGATACACACGCATTGTCAAGCTCTCGCTCACTCTCGGCAGAGAGACGTTCCCCAAGTGCAAACGTCAGGCGATTTCCCCACACTGTCGCTCTCAGGGCTTAGAGCTGTGGCTGCTCCTCACCTTCCCTTGCGAGCGCTTTCACAGCCAAGCGCACACGGGGCTCCGGGCTTGCCCGGCTCCTAATACTGCCCACCCTCTGTCTCACGATCGGCAGAGCCCTGCTCCAGCACTGCAAACATCCGGCGCTTTCTCCCGCACCCAAGGGGCCAGCACTGAAAGCTCATGCTGCTCCTCGCCTTCCCGTGCCAGCGCTTTCGCAGCACCAAGGCCTTAGAATTACGGGCTGGGAGAAATTGCCGGACGTGTGCACTTTGGGAGCTGGTCTCTGCCGAGAGTGAGGGGGAGCTTGAGAAAGTGTATTGGCAAGTGCCGGGAGGCAAGACAAGGGCAGATCCTCGGTGCGTGTTTAGCTGTGAAAGCGCTGGCAAAGCGAAGGTGAGGGCCAGCAACAGCACTAAGCCCTTAGACCTATTGTGCGGAGAAATCGCTGGCCTCTTGCGCTTCGGGAGCTGCTCTCTGCCGAGAGTGAGAGGGAGCTCGAGAACGCGTATTCGAAGGGCCTGGAGGAAAGGCGAGTGCGGTTCACCACTGTGCGCTACGCTGCGAAAGCGCTGGCAAGGCAAGGTGGGGAGCGGCAGGAACTTTCAGTGCTGGCGCTGTTGCCGTGGGAGAAATCGCCGGACGTTCGCAGTGTCGGAGCAGGGCTCTGCCGATCGCGCACAGCGGCGCTCCGTCCTTGCTTGACTCTGAACCCTGCCGACACTCGCTCTCGCTCTCACCATCGGCAGAGCCCGCCTCCGACACTGCAAACGTCCGGCGATTTCTCCCACGGCAAAGGTACCAGCGCGGAAAGCTCTCGCTCCTCCTCACCTTCCCTTGCCAGCGCTTTCGCAGCGTAGCGCACAACGGTGACCTGCGCTTGCCTTCCCTCCGCGCACTCTGAATACACGCAGTCTCGGGCTCGCTCTGGGCACGGAGGAGCTCCCCAAGCGCAAACGTCAGGCGATTTCTCCCACACGGTAGCTCTCAGGGCTTAGAGCTGTGGCTGCTCCTCACCTTCCCTTGCGAGCGCTTTCACAGCCAAACGCACCCTGGGGATCTGCCCTTGCCTAGCCTCCCAGCGCTCCCGATACACACGCATTGTCAAGCTCTCGCTCACTCTCGGCAGAGAGACGTTCCCCAAGTGCAAACGTCCGGCGATTTCCCCACACTGTCGCTCTCAGGGCTTAGAGCTGTGGCTGCTCCTCACCTTCCCTTGCGAGCGCTTTCACAGCCAAGCGCACACGGGGCTCCGGGCTTGCCCGGCTCCTAATACTGCCCGCCCTCTGTCTCACGATCGGCAGAGCCCTGCTCCAGCACTGCAAACATCCGGCGCTTTCTCCCGCACCCAAGGGGCCAGCACTGAAAGCTCATGCTGCTCCTCGCCTTCCCGTGCCAGCGCTTTCGCAGCACCAAGGCCTTAGAATTACGGGCTGGGAGAAATTGCCGGACGTGTGCACTTTGGGAGCTGGTCTCTGCCGAGAGTGAGGGGGAGCTTGAGAAAGTGTATTGGCAAGTGCCGGGAGGCAAGACAAGGGCAGATCCTCGGTGCGTGTTTAGCTGTGAAAGCGCTGGCAAAGCGAAGGTGAGGCCCAGCAACAGCACTAAGCCCTTAGACCTATTGTGCGGAGAAATCGCTGGCCTCTTGCGCTTCGGCAGCTGCTCTCTGCCGAGAGTGAGAGGGAGCTCGAGAACGCGTATTCGAAGGGCCTGGAGGAAAGGCGAGTGCGGTTCACCACTGTGCGCTACGCTGCGAAAGCGCTGGCAAGGCAAGGTGGGGAGCGGCAGGAACTTTCAGTGCTGGCGCTGTTGCCGTGGGAGAAATCGCCGGACGTTCGCAGTGTCGGAGCAGGGCTCTGCCGATCGCGCACAGCGGCGCTCCGTCCTTGCTTGACTCTGAACCCTGCCGACACTCGCTCTCGCTCTCACCATCGGCAGAGCCCGCCTCCGACACTGCAAACGTCCGGCGATTTCTCCCACGGCAAAGGTACCAGCGCGGAAAGCTCTCGCTCCTCCTCACCTTCCCTTGCCAGCGCTTTCGCAGCGTAGCGCACAACGGTGACCTGCGCTTGCCTTCCCTCCGCGCACTCTGAATACACGCAGTCTCGGGCTCGCTCTGGGCACGGAGGAGCTCCCCAAGCGCAAACGCCAGGCGATTTCTCCCACACGGTAGCTCTCAGGGCTTAGAGCTGTGGCTGCTCCTCACCTTCCCTTGCGAGCGCTTTCACAGCCAAACGCACCCTGGGGATCTGCCCTTGCCTAGCCTCCCAGCGCTCCCGATACACACGCATTGTCAAGCTCTCGCTCACTCTCGGCAGAGAGACGTTCCCCAAGTGCAAACGTCCGGCGATTTCCCCACACTGTCGCTCTCAGGGCTTAGAGCTGTGGCTGCTCCTCACCTTCCCTTGCGAGCGCTTTCACAGCCAAGCGCACACGGGGCTCCGGGCTTGCCCGGCTCCTAATACTGCCCGCCCTCTGTCTCACGATCGGCAGAGCCCTGCTCCAGCACTGCAAACATCCGGCGCTTTCTCCCGCACCCAAGGGGCCAGCACTGAAAGCTCATGCTGCTCCTCGCCTTCCCGTGCCAGCGCTTTCGCAGCACCAAGGCCTTAGAATTACGGGCTGGGAGAAATTGCCGGACGTGTGCACTTTGGGAGCTGGTCTCTGCCGAGAGTGAGGGGGAGCTTGAGAAAGTGTATTGGCAAGTGCCGGGAGGCAAGACAAGGGCAGATCCTCGGTGCGTGTTTAGCTGTGAAAGCGCTGGCAAAGCGAAGGTGAGGGCCAGCAACAGCACTAAGCCCTTAGACCTATTGTGCGGAGAAATCGCTGGCCTCTTGCGCTTCGGGAGCTGCTCTCTGCCGAGAGTGAGAGGGAGCTCGAGAACGCGTATTCGAAGGGCCTGGAGGAAAGGCGAGTGCGGTTCACCACTGTGCGCTACGCTGCGAAAGCGCTGGCAAGGCAAGGTGGGGAGCGGCAGGAACTTTCAGTGCTGGCGCTGTTGCCGTGGGAGAAATCGCCGGACGTTCGCAGTGTCGGAGCAGGGCTCTGCCGATCGCGCACAGCGGCGCTCCGTCCTTGCTTGACTCTGAACCCTGCCGACACTCGCTCTCGCTCTCACCATCGGCAGAGCCCGCCTCCGACACTGCAAACGTCCGGCGATTTCTCCCACGGCAAAGGTACCAGCGCGGAAAGCTCTCGCTCCTCCTCACCTTCCCTTGCCAGCGCTTTCGCAGCGTAGCGCACAACGGTGACCTGCGCTTGCCTTCCCTCCGCGCACTCTGAATACACGCAGTCTCGGGCTCGCTCTGGGCACGGAGGAGCTCCCCAAGCGCAAACGTCAGGCGATTTCTCCCACACGGTAGCTCTCAGGGCTTAGAGCTGTGGCTGCTCCTCACCTTCCCTTGCGAGCGCTTTCACAGCCAAACGCACCCTGGGGATCTGCCCTTGCCTAGCCTCCCAGCGCTCCCGATACACACGCATTGTCAAGCTCTCGCTCACTCTCGGCAGAGAGACGTTCCCCAAGTGCAAACGTCCGGCGATTTCCCCACACTGTCGCTCTCAGGGCTTAGAGCTGTGGCTGCTCCTCACCTTCCCTTGCGAGCGCTTTCACAGCCAAGCGCACACGGGGCTCCGGGCTTGCCCGGCTCCTAATACTGCCCGCCCTCTGTCTCACGATCGGCAGAGCCCTGCTCCAGCACTGCAAACATCCGGCGCTTTCTCCCGCACCCAAGGGGCCAGCACTGAAAGCTCATGCTGCTCCTCGCCTTCCCGTGCCAGCGCTTTCGCAGCACCAAGGCCTTAGAATTACGGGCTGGGAGAAATTGCCGGACGTGTGCACTTTGGGAGCTGGTCTCTGCCGAGAGTGAGGGGGAGCTTGAGAAAGTGTATTGGCAAGTGCCGGGAGGCAAGACAAGGGCAGATCCTCGGTGCGTGTTTAGCTGTGAAAGCGCTGGCAAAGCGAAGGTGAGGCCCAGCAACAGCACTAAGCCCTTAGACCTATTGTGCGGAGAAATCGCTGGCCTCTTGCGCTTCGGCAGCTGCTCTCTGCCGAGAGTGAGAGGGAGCTCGAGAACGCGTATTCGAAGGGCCTGGAGGAAAGGCGAGTGCGGTTCACCACTGTGCGCTACGCTGCGAAAGCGCTGGCAAGGCAAGGTGGGGAGCGGCAGGAACTTTCAGTGCTGGCGCTGTTGCCGTGGGAGAAATCGCCGGACGTTCGCAGTGTCGGAGCAGGGCTCTGCCGATCGCGCACAGCGGCGCTCCGTCCTTGCTTGACTCTGAACCCTGCCGACACTCGCTCTCGCTCTCACCATCGGCAGAGCCCGCCTCCGACACTGCAAACGTCCGGCGATTTCTCCCACGGCAAAGGTACCAGCGCGGAAAGCTCTCGCTCCTCCTCACCTTCCCTTGCCAGCGCTTTCGCAGCGTAGCGCACAACGGTGACCTGCGCTTGCCTTCCCTCCGCGCACTCTGAATACACGCAGTCTCGGGCTCGCTCTGGGCACGGAGGAGCTCCCCAAGCGCAAACGTCAGGCGATTTCTCCCACACGGTAGCTCTCAGGGCTTAGAGCTGTGGCTGCTCCTCACCTTCCCTTGCGAGCGCTTTCACAGCCAAACGCACCCTGGGGATCTGCCCTTGCCTAGCCTCCCAGCGCTCCCGATACACACGCATTGTCAAGCTCTCGCTCACTCTCGGCAGAGAGACGTTCCCCAAGTGCAAACGTCAGGCGATTTCCCCACACTGTCGCTCTCAGGGCTTAGAGCTGTGGCTGCTCCTCACCTTCCCTTGCGAGCGCTTTCACAGCCAAGCGCACACGGGGCTCCGGGCTTGCCCGGCTCCTAATACTGCCCACCCTCTGTCTCACGATCGGCAGAGCCCTGCTCCAGCACTGCAAACATCCGGCGCTTTCTCCCGCACCCAAGGGGCCAGCACTGAAAGCTCATGCTGCTCCTCGCCTTCCCGTGCCAGCGCTTTCGCAGCACCAAGGCCTTAGAATTACGGGCTGGGAGAAATTGCCGGACGTGTGCACTTTGGGAGCTGGTCTCTGCCGAGAGTGAGGGGGAGCTTGAGAAAGTGTATTGGCAAGTGCCGGGAGGCAAGACAAGGGCAGATCCTCGGTGCGTGTTTAGCTGTGAAAGCGCTGGCAAAGCGAAGGTGAGGGCCAGCAACAGCACTAAGCCCTTAGACCTATTGTGCGGAGAAATCGCTGGCCTCTTGCGCTTCGGGAGCTGCTCTCTGCCGAGAGTGAGAGGGAGCTCGAGAACGCGTATTCGAAGGGCCTGGAGGAAAGGCGAGTGCGGTTCACCACTGTGCGCTACGCTGCGAAAGCGCTGGCAAGGCAAGGTGGGGAGCGGCAGGAACTTTCAGTGCTGGCGCTGTTGCCGTGGGAGAAATCGCCGGACGTTCGCAGTGTCGGAGCAGGGCTCTGCCGATCGCGCACAGCGGCGCTCCGTCCTTGCTTGACTCTGAACCCTGCCGACACTCGCTCTCGCTCTCACCATCGGCAGAGCCCGCCTCCGACACTGCAAACGTCCGGCGATTTCTCCCACGGCAAAGGTACCAGCGCGGAAAGCTCTCGCTCCTCCTCACCTTCCCTTGCCAGCGCTTTCGCAGCGTAGCGCACAACGGTGACCTGCGCTTGCCTTCCCTCCGCGCACTCTGAATACACGCAGTCTCGGGCTCGCTCTGGGCACGGAGGAGCTCCCCAAGCGCAAACGTCAGGCGATTTCTCCCACACGGTAGCTCTCAGGGCTTAGAGCTGTGGCTGCTCCTCACCTTCCCTTGCGAGCGCTTTCACAGCCAAACGCACCCTGGGGATCTGCCCTTGCCTAGCCTCCCAGCGCTCCCGATACACACGCATTGTCAAGCTCTCGCTCACTCTCGGCAGAGAGACGTTCCCCAAGTGCAAACGTCCGGCGATTTCCCCACACTGTCGCTCTCAGGGCTTAGAGCTGTGGCTGCTCCTCACCTTCCCTTGCGAGCGCTTTCACAGCCAAGCGCACACGGGGCTCCGGGCTTGCCCGGCTCCTAATACTGCCCGCCCTCTGTCTCACGATCGGCAGAGCCCTGCTCCAGCACTGCAAACATCCGGCGCTTTCTCCCGCACCCAAGGGGCCAGCACTGAAAGCTCATGCTGCTCCTCGCCTTCCCGTGCCAGCGCTTTCGCAGCACCAAGGCCTTAGAATTACGGGCTGGGAGAAATTGCCGGACGTGTGCACTTTGGGAGCTGGTCTCTGCCGAGAGTGAGGGGGAGCTTGAGAAAGTGTATTGGCAAGTGCCGGGAGGCAAGACAAGGGCAGATCCTCGGTGCGTGTTTAGCTGTGAAAGCGCTGGCAAAGCGAAGGTGAGGGCCAGCAACAGCACTAAGCCCTTAGACCTATTGTGCGGAGAAATCGCTGGCCTCTTGCGCTTCGGGAGCTGCTCTCTGCCGAGAGTGAGAGGGAGCTCGAGAACGCGTATTCGAAGGGCCTGGAGGAAAGGCGAGTGCGGTTCACCACTGTGCGCTACGCTGCGAAAGCGCTGGCAAGGCAAGGTGGGGAGCGGCAGGAACTTTCAGTGCTGGCGCTGTTGCCGTGGGAGAAATCGCCGGACGTTCGCAGTGTCGGAGCAGGGCTCTGCCGATCGCGCACAGCGGCGCTCCGTCCTTGCTTGACTCTGAACCCTGCCGACACTCGCTCTCGCTCTCACCATCGGCAGAGCCCGCCTCCGACACTGCAAACGTCCGGCGATTTCTCCCACGGCAAAGGTACCAGCGCGGAAAGCTCTCGCTCCTCCTCACCTTCCCTTGCCAGCGCTTTCGCAGCGTAGCGCACAACGGTGACCTGCGCTTGCCTTCCCTCCGCGCACTCTGAATACACGCAGTCTCGGGCTCGCTCTGGGCACGGAGGAGCTCCCCAAGCGCAAACGTCAGGCGATTTCTCCCACACGGTAGCTCTCAGGGCTTAGAGCTGTGGCTGCTCCTCACCTTCCCTTGCGAGCGCTTTCACAGCCAAACGCACCCTGGGGATCTGCCCTTGCCTAGCCTCCCAGCGCTCCCGATACACACGCATTGTCAAGCTCTCGCTCACTCTCGGCAGAGAGACGTTCCCCAAGTGCAAACGTCCGGCGATTTCCCCACACTGTCGCTCTCAGGGCTTAGAGCTGTGGCTGCTCCTCACCTTCCCTTGCGAGCGCTTTCACAGCCAAGCGCACACGGGGCTCCGGGCTTGCCCGGCTCCTAATACTGCCCACCCTCTGTCTCACGATCGGCAGAGCCCTGCTCCAGCACTGCAAACATCCGGCGCTTTCTCCCGCACCCAAGGGGCCAGCACTGAAAGCTCATGCTGCTCCTCGCCTTCCCGTGCCAGCGCTTTCGCAGCACCAAGGCCTTAGAATTACGGGCTGGGAGAAATTGCCGGACGTGTGCACTTTGGGAGCTGGTCTCTGCCGAGAGTGAGGGGGAGCTTGAGAAAGTGTATTGGCAAGTGCCGGGAGGCAAGACAAGGGCAGATCCTCGGTGCGTGTTTAGCTGTGAAAGCGCTGGCAAAGCGAAGGTGAGGGCCAGCAACAGCACTAAGCCCTTAGACCTATTGTGCGGAGAAATCGCTGGCCTCTTGCGCTTCGGGAGCTGCTCTCTGCCGAGAGTGAGAGGGAGCTCGAGAACGCGTATTCGAAGGGCCTGGAGGAAAGGCGAGTGCGGTTCACCACTGTGCGCTACGCTGCGAAAGCGCTGGCAAGGCAAGGTGGGGAGCGGCAGGAACTTTCAGTGCTGGCGCTGTTGCCGTGGGAGAAATCGCCGGACGTTCGCAGTGTCGGAGCAGGGCTCTGCCGATCGCGCACAGCGGCGCTCCGTCCTTGCTTGACTCTGAACCCTGCCGACACTCGCTCTCGCTCTCACCATCGGCAGAGCCCGCCTCCGACACTGCAAACGTCCGGCGATTTCTCCCACGGCAAAGGTACCAGCGCGGAAAGCTCTCGCTCCTCCTCACCTTCCCTTGCCAGCGCTTTCGCAGCGTAGCGCACAACGGTGACCTGCGCTTGCCTTCCCTCCGCGCACTCTGAATACACGCAGTCTCGGGCTCGCTCTGGGCACGGAGGAGCTCCCCAAGCGCAAACGTCAGGCGATTTCTCCCACACGGTAGCTCTCAGGGCTTAGAGCTGTGGCTGCTCCTCACCTTCCCTTGCGAGCGCTTTCACAGCCAAACGCACCCTGGGGATCTGCCCTTGCCTAGCCTCCCAGCGCTCCCGATACACACGCATTGTCAAGCTCTCGCTCACTCTCGGCAGAGAGACGTTCCCCAAGTGCAAACGTCCGGCGATTTCCCCACACTGTCGCTCTCAGGGCTTAGAGCTGTGGCTGCTCCTCACCTTCCCTTGCGAGCGCTTTCACAGCCAAGCGCACACGGGGCTCCGGGCTTGCCCGGCTCCTAATACTGCCCACCCTCTGTCTCACGATCGGCAGAGCCCTGCTCCAGCACTGCAAACATCCGGCGCTTTCTCCCGCACCCAAGGGGCCAGCACTGAAAGCTCATGCTGCTCCTCGCCTTCCCGTGCCAGCGCTTTCGCAGCACCAAGGCCTTAGAATTACGGGCTGGGAGAAATTGCCGGACGTGTGCACTTTGGGAGCTGGTCTCTGCCGAGAGTGAGGGGGAGCTTGAGAAAGTGTATTGGCAAGTGCCGGGAGGCAAGACAAGGGCAGATCCTCGGTGCGTGTTTAGCTGTGAAAGCGCTGGCAAAGCGAAGGTGAGGGCCAGCAACAGCACTAAGCCCTTAGACCTATTGTGCGGAGAAATCGCTGGCCTCTTGCGCTTCGGGAGCTGCTCTCTGCCGAGAGTGAGAGGGAGCTCGAGAACGCGTATTCGAAGGGCCTGGAGGAAAGGCGAGTGCGGTTCACCACTGTGCGCTACGCTGCGAAAGCGCTGGCAAGGCAAGGTGGGGAGCGGCAGGAACTTTCAGTGCTGGCGCTGTTGCCGTGGGAGAAATCGCCGGACGTTCGCAGTGTCAGAGCAGGGCTCTGCCGATCGCGCACAGCGGCGCTCCGTCCTTGCTTGACTCTGAACCCTGCCGACACTCGCTCTCGCTCTCACCATCGGCAGAGCCCGCCTCCGACACTGCAAACGTCCGGCGATTTCTCCCACGGCAAAGGTACCAGCGCGGAAAGCTCTCGCTCCTCCTCACCTTCCCTTGCCAGCGCTTTCGCAGCGTAGCGCACAACGGTGACCTGCGCTTGCCTTCCCTCCGCGCACTCTGAATACACGCAGTCTCGGGCTCGCTCTGGGCACGGAGGAGCTCCCCAAGCGCAAACGTCAGGCGATTTCTCCCACACGGTAGCTCTCAGGGCTTAGAGCTGTGGCTGCTCCTCACCTTCCCTTGCGAGCGCTTTCACAGTCAAACGCACCCTGGGGATCTGCCCTTGCCTAGCCTCCCAGCGCTCCCGATACACACGCATTGTCAAGCTCTCGCTCACTCTCGGCAGAGAGACGTTCCCCAAGTGCAAACGTCCGGCGATTTCCCCACACTGTCGCTCTCAGGGCTTAGAGCTGTGGCTGCTCCTCACCTTCCCTTGCGAGCGCTTTCACAGCCAAGCGCACACGGGGCTCCGGGCTTGCCCGGCTCCTAATACTGCCCGCCCTCTGTCTCACGATCGGCAGAGCCCTGCTCCAGCACTGCAAACATCCGGCGCTTTCTCCCGCACCCAAGGGGCCAGCACTGAAAGCTCATGCTGCTCCTCGCCTTCCCGTGCCAGCGCTTTCGCAGCACCAAGGCCTTAGAATTACGGGCTGGGAGAAATTGCCGGACGTGTGCACTTTGGGAGCTGGTCTCTGCCGAGAGTGAGGGGGAGCTTGAGAAAGTGTATTGGCAAGTGCCGGGAGGCAAGACAAGGGCAGATCCTCGGTGCGTGTTTAGCTGTGAAAGCGCTGGCAAAGCGAAGGTGAGGGCCAGCAACAGCACTAAGCCCTTAGACCTATTGTGCGGAGAAATCGCTGGCCTCTTGCGCTTCGGCAGCTGCTCTCTGCCGAGAGTGAGAGGGAGCTCGAGAACGCGTATTCGAAGGGCCTGGAGGAAAGGCGAGTGCGGTTCACCACTGTGCGCTACGCTGCGAAAGCGCTGGCAAGGCAAGGTGGGGAGCGGCAGGAACTTTCAGTGCTGGCGCTGTTGCCGTGGGAGAAATCGCTGGACGTTCGCAGTGTCGGAGCAGGGCTCTGCCGATCGCGCACAGCGGCGCTCCGTCCTTGCTTGACTCTGAACCCTGCCGACGCTCGCTCTCGCTCTCACCATCGGCAGAGCCCGCCTCCGACACTGCAAACGTCCAGCGATTTCTCCCACGGCAAAGGTACCAGCGCGGAAAGCTCTCGCTCCTCCTCACCTTCCCTTGCCAGCGCTTTCGCAGCGTAGCGCACAACGGTGACCTGCGCTTGCCTTCCCTCCGCGCACTCTGAATACACGCAGTCTCGGGCTCGCTCTGGGCACGGAGGAGCTCCCCAAGCGCAAACGTCAGGCGATTTCTCCCACACGGTAGCTCTCAGGGCTTAGAGCTGTGGCTGCTCCTCACCTTCCCTTGCGAGCGCTTTCACAGCCAAGCGCACACGGGGCTCCGGGCTTGCCCGGCTCCTAATACTGCCCACCCTCTGTCTCACGATCGGCAGAGCCCTGCTCCAGCACTGCAAACATCCGGCGCTTTCTCCCGCACCCAAGGGGCCAGCACTGAAAGCTCATGCTGCTCCTCGCCTTCCCGTGCCAGCGCTTTCGCAGCACCAAGGCCTTAGAATTACGGGCTGGGAGAAATTGCCGGACGTGTGCACTTTGGGAGCTGGTCTCTGCCGAGAGTGAGGGGGAGCTTGAGAAAGTGTATTGGCAAGTGCCGGGAGGCAAGACAAGGGCAGATCCTCGGTGCGTGTTTAGCTGTGAAAGCGCTGGCAAAGCGAAGGTGAGGGCCAGCAACAGCACTAAGCCCTTAGACCTATTGTGCGGAGAAATCGCTGGCCTCTTGCGCTTCGGGAGCTGCTCTCTGCCGAGAGTGAGAGGGAGCTCGAGAACGCGTATTCGAAGGGCCTGGAGGAAAGGCGAGTGCGGTTCACCACTGTGCGCTACGCTGCGAAAGCGCTGGCAAGGCAAGGTGGGGAGCGGCAGGAACTTTCAGTGCTGGCGCTGTTGCCGTGGGAGAAATCGCCGGACGTTCGCAGTGTCGGAGCAGGGCTCTGCCGATCGCGCACAGCGGCGCTCCGTCCTTGCTTGACTCTGAACCCTGCCGACACTCGCTCTCGCTCTCACCATCGGCAGAGCCCGCCTCCGACACTGCAAACGTCCGGCGATTTCTCCCACGGCAAAGGTACCAGCGCGGAAAGCTCTCGCTCCTCCTCACCTTCCCTTGCCAGCGCTTTCGCAGCGTAGCGCACAACGGTGACCTGCGCTTGCCTTCCCTCCGCGCACTCTGAATACACGCAGTCTCGGGCTCGCTCTGGGCACGGAGGAGCTCCCCAAGCGCAAACGTCAGGCGATTTCTCCCACACGGTAGCTCTCAGGGCTTAGAGCTGTGGCTGCTCCTCACCTTCCCTTGCGAGCGCTTTCACAGCCAAACGCACCCTGGGGATCTGCCCTTGCCTAGCCTCCCAGCGCTCCCGATACACACGCATTGTCAAGCTCTCGCTCACTCTCGGCAGAGAGACGTTCCCCAAGTGCAAACGTCCGGCGATTTCCCCACACTGTCGCTCTCAGGGCTTAGAGCTGTGGCTGCTCCTCACCTTCCCTTGCGAGCGCTTTCACAGCCAAGCGCACACGGGGCTCCGGGCTTGCCCGGCTCCTAATACTGCCCACCCTCTGTCTCACGATCGGCAGAGCCCTGCTCCAGCACTGCAAACATCCGGCGCTTTCTCCCGCACCCAAGGGGCCAGCACTGAAAGCTCATGCTGCTCCTCGCCTTCCCGTGCCAGCGCTTTCGCAGCACCAAGGCCTTAGAATTACGGGCTGGGAGAAATTGCCGGACGTGTGCACTTTGGGAGCTGGTCTCTGCCGAGAGTGAGGGGGAGCTTGAGAAAGTGTATTGGCAAGTGCCGGGAGGCAAGACAAGGGCAGATCCTCGGTGCGTGTTTAGCTGTGAAAGCGCTGGCAAAGCGAAGGTGAGGGCCAGCAACAGCACTAAGCCCTTAGACCTATTGTGCGGAGAAATCGCTGGCCTCTTGCGCTTCGGGAGCTGCTCTCTGCCGAGAGTGAGAGGGAGCTCGAGAACGCGTATTCGAAGGGCCTGGAGGAAAGGCGAGTGCGGTTCACCACTGTGCGCTACGCTGCGAAAGCGCTGGCAAGGCAAGGTGGGGAGCGGCAGGAACTTTCAGTGCTGGCGCTGTTGCCGTGGGAGAAATCGCCGGACGTTCGCAGTGTCGGAGCAGGGCTCTGCCGATCGCGCACAGCGGCGCTCCGTCCTTGCTTGACTCTGAACCCTGCCGACACTCGCTCTCGCTCTCACCATCGGCAGAGCCCGCCTCCGACACTGCAAACGTCCGGCGATTTCTCCCACGGCAAAGGTACCAGCGCGGAAAGCTCTCGCTCCTCCTCACCTTCCCTTGCCAGCGCTTTCGCAGCGTAGCGCACAACGGTGACCTGCGCTTGCCTTCCCTCCGCGCACTCTGAATACACGCAGTCTCGGGCTCGCTCTGGGCACGGAGGAGCTCCCCAAGCGCAAACGTCAGGCGATTTCTCCCACACGGTAGCTCTCAGGGCTTAGAGCTGTGGCTGCTCCTCACCTTCCCTTGCGAGCGCTTTCACAGCCAAACGCACCCTGGGGATCTGCCCTTGCCTAGCCTCCCAGCGCTCCCGATACACACGCATTGTCAAGCTCTCGCTCACTCTCGGCAGAGAGACGTTCCCCAAGTGCAAACGTCCGGCGATTTCCCCACACTGTCGCTCTCAGGGCTTAGAGCTGTGGCTGCTCCTCACCTTCCCTTGCGAGCGCTTTCACAGCCAAGCGCACACGGGGCTCCGGGCTTGCCCGGCTCCTAATACTGCCCACCCTCTGTCTCACGATCGGCAGAGCCCTGCTCCAGCACTGCAAACATCCGGCGCTTTCTCCCGCACCCAAGGGGCCAGCACTGAAAGCTCATGCTGCTCCTCGCCTTCCCGTGCCAGCGCTTTCGCAGCACCAAGGCCTTAGAATTACGGGCTGGGAGAAATTGCCGGACGTGTGCACTTTGGGAGCTGGTCTCTGCCGAGAGTGAGGGGGAGCTTGAGAAAGTGTATTGGCAAGTGCCGGGAGGCAAGACAAGGGCAGATCCTCGGTGCGTGTTTAGCTGTGAAAGCGCTGGCAAAGCGAAGGTGAGGGCCAGCAACAGCACTAAGCCCTTAGACCTATTGTGCGGAGAAATCGCTGGCCTCTTGCGCTTCGGCAGCTGCTCTCTGCCGAGAGTGAGAGGGAGCTCGAGAACGCGTATTCGAAGGGCCTGGAGGAAAGGCGAGTGCGGTTCACCACTGTGCGCTACGCTGCGAAAGCGCTGGCAAGGCAAGGTGGGGAGCGGCAGGAACTTTCAGTGCTGGCGCTGTTGCCGTGGGAGAAATCGCCGGACGTTCGCAGTGTCGGAGCAGGGCTCTGCCGATCGCGCACAGCGGCGCTCCGTCCTTGCTTGACTCTGAACCCTGCCGACACTCGCTCTCGCTCTCACCATCGGCAGAGCCCGCCTCCGACACTGCAAACGTCCGGCGATTTCTCCCACGGCAAAGGTACCAGCGCGGAAAGCTCTCGCTCCTCCTCACCTTCCCTTGCCAGCGCTTTCGCAGCGTAGCGCACAACGGTGACCTGCGCTTGCCTTCCCTCCGCGCACTCTGAATACACGCAGTCTCGGGCTCGCTCTGGGCACGGAGGAGCTCCCCAAGCGCAAACGTCAGGCGATTTCTCCCACACGGTAGCTCTCAGGGCTTAGAGCTGTGGCTGCTCCTCACCTTCCCTTGCGAGCGCTTTCACAGCCAAACGCACCCTGGGGATCTGCCCTTGCCTAGCCTCCCAGCGCTCCCGATACACACGCATTGTCAAGCTCTCGCTCACTCTCGGCAGAGAGACGTTCCCCAAGTGCAAACGTCAGGCGATTTCCCCACACTGTCGCTCTCAGGGCTTAGAGCTGTGGCTGCTCCTCACCTTCCCTTGCGAGCGCTTTCACAGCCAAGCGCACACGGGGCTCCGGGCTTGCCCGGCTCCTAATACTGCCCACCCTCTGTCTCACGATCGGCAGAGCCCTGCTCCAGCACTGCAAACATCCGGCGCTTTCTCCCGCACCCAAGGGGCCAGCACTGAAAGCTCATGCTGCTCCTCGCCTTCCCGTGCCAGCGCTTTCGCAGCACCAAGGCCTTAGAATTACGGGCTGGGAGAAATTGCCGGACGTGTGCACTTTGGGAGCTGGTCTCTGCCGAGAGTGAGGGGGAGCTTGAGAAAGTGTATTGGCAAGTGCCGGGAGGCAAGACAAGGGCAGATCCTCGGTGCGTGTTTAGCTGTGAAAGCGCTGGCAAAGCGAAGGTGAGGCCCAGCAACAGCACTAAGCCCTTAGACCTATTGTGCGGAGAAATCGCTGGCCTCTTGCGCTTCGGGAGCTGCTCTCTGCCGAGAGTGAGAGGGAGCTCGAGAACGCGTATTCGAAGGGCCTGGAGGAAAGGCGAGTGCGGTTCACCACTGTGCGCTACGCTGCGAAAGCGCTGGCAAGGCAAGGTGGGGAGCGGCAGGAACTTTCAGTGCTGGCGCTGTTGCCGTGGGAGAAATTGCCGGACGTTCGCAGTGTCGGAGCAGGGCTCTGCCGATCGCGCACAGCGGCGCTCCGTCCTTGCTTGACTCTGAACCCTGCCGACACTCGCTCTCGCTCTCACCATCGGCAGAGCCCGCCTCCGACACTGCAAACGTCCGGCGATTTCTCCCACGGCAAAGGTACCAGCGCGGAAAGCTCTCGCTCCTCCTCACCTTCCCTTGCCAGCGCTTTCGCAGCGTAGCGCACAACGGTGACCTGCGCTTGCCTTCCCTCCGCGCACTCTGAATACACGCAGTCTCGGGCTCGCTCTGGGCACGGAGGAGCTCCCCAAGCGCAAACGTCAGGCGATTTCTCCCACACGGTAGCTCTCAGGGCTTAGAGCTGTGGCTGCTCCTCACCTTCCCTTGCGAGCGCTTTCACAGCCAAACGCACCCTGGGGATCTGCCCTTGCCTAGCCTCCCAGCGCTCCCGATACACACGCATTGTCAAGCTCTCGCTCACTCTCGGCAGAGAGACGTTCCCCAAGTGCAAACGTCCGGCGATTTCCCCACACTGTCGCTCTCAGGGCTTAGAGCTGTGGCTGCTCCTCACCTTCCCTTGCGAGCGCTTTCACAGCCAAGCGCACACGGGGCTCCGGGCTTGCCCGGCTCCTAATACTGCCCGCCCTCTGTCTCACGATCGGCAGAGCCCTGCTCCAGCACTGCAAACATCCGGCGCTTTCTCCCGCACCCAAGGGGCCAGCACTGAAAGCTCATGCTGCTCCTCGCCTTCCCGTGCCAGCGCTTTCGCAGCACCAAGGCCTTAGAATTACGGGCTGGGAGAAATTGCCGGACGTGTGCACTTTGGGAGCTGGTCTCTGCCGAGAGTGAGGGGGAGCTTGAGAAAGTGTATTGGCAAGTGCCGGGAGGCAAGACAAGGGCAGATCCTCGGTGCGTGTTTAGCTGTGAAAGCGCTGGCAAAGCGAAGGTGAGGGCCAGCAACAGCACTAAGCCCTTAGACCTATTGTGCGGAGAAATCGCTGGCCTCTTGCGCTTCGGGAGCTGCTCTCTGCCGAGAGTGAGAGGGAGCTCGAGAACGCGTATTCGAAGGGCCTGGAGGAAAGGCGAGTGCGGTTCACCACTGTGCGCTACGCTGCGAAAGCGCTGGCAAGGCAAGGTGGGGAGCGGCAGGAACTTTCAGTGCTGGCGCTGTTGCCGTGGGAGAAATCGCCGGACGTTCGCAGTGTCGGAGCAGGGCTCTGCCGATCGCGCACAGCGGCGCTCCGTCCTTGCTTGACTCTGAACCCTGCCGACACTCGCTCTCGCTCTCACCATCGGCAGAGCCCGCCTCCGACACTGCAAACGTCCGGCGATTTCTCCCACGGCAAAGGTACCAGCGCGGAAAGCTCTCGCTCCTCCTCACCTTCCCTTGCCAGCGCTTTCGCAGCGTAGCGCACAACGGTGACCTGCGCTTGCCTTCCCTCCGCGCACTCTGAATACACGCAGTCTCGGGCTCGCTCTGGGCACGGAGGAGCTCCCCAAGCGCAAACGTCAGGCGATTTCTCCCACACGGTAGCTCTCAGGGCTTAGAGCTGTGGCTGCTCCTCACCTTCCCTTGCGAGCGCTTTCACAGCCAAACGCACCCTGGGGATCTGCCCTTGCCTAGCCTCCCAGCGCTCCCGATACACACGCATTGTCAAGCTCTCGCTCACTCTCGGCAGAGAGACGTTCCCCAAGTGCAAACGTCCGGCGATTTCCCCACACTGTCGCTCTCAGGGCTTAGAGCTGTGGCTGCTCCTCACCTTCCCTTGCGAGCGCTTTCACAGCCAAGCGCACACGGGGCTCCGGGCTTGCCCGGCTCCTAATACTGCCCGCCCTCTGTCTCACGATCGGCAGAGCCCTGCTCCAGCACTGCAAACATCCGGCGCTTTCTCCCGCACCCAAGGGGCCAGCACTGAAAGCTCATGCTGCTCCTCGCCTTCCCGTGCCAGCGCTTTCGCAGCACCAAGGCCTTAGAATTACGGGCTGGGAGAAATTGCCGGACGTGTGCACTTTGGGAGCTGGTCTCTGCCGAGAGTGAGGGGGAGCTTGAGAAAGTGTATTGGCAAGTGCCGGGAGGCAAGACAAGGGCAGATCCTCGGTGCGTGTTTAGCTGTGAAAGCGCTGGCAAAGCGAAGGTGAGGGCCAGCAACAGCACTAAGCCCTTAGACCTATTGTGCGGAGAAATCGCTGGCCTCTTGCGCTTCGGCAGCTGCTCTCTGCCGAGAGTGAGAGGGAGCTCGAGAACGCGTATTCGAAGGGCCTGGAGGAAAGGCGAGTGCGGTTCACCACTGTGCGCTACGCTGCGAAAGCGCTGGCAAGGCAAGGTGGGGAGCGGCAGGAACTTTCAGTGCTGGCGCTGTTGCCGTGGGAGAAATCGCCGGACGTTCGCAGTGTCGGAGCAGGGCTCTGCCGATCGCGCACAGCGGCGCTCCGTCCTTGCTTGACTCTGAACCCTGCCGACACTCGCTCTCGCTCTCACCATCGGCAGAGCCCGCCTCCGACACTGCAAACGTCCGGCGATTTCTCCCACGGCAAAGGTACCAGCGCGGAAAGCTCTCGCTCCTCCTCACCTTCCCTTGCCAGCGCTTTCGCAGCGTAGCGCACAACGGTGACCTGCGCTTGCCTTCCCTCCGCGCACTCTGAATACACGCAGTCTCGGGCTCGCTCTGGGCACGGAGGAGCTCCCCAAGCGCAAACGTCAGGCGATTTCTCCCACACGGTAGCTCTCAGGGCTTAGAGCTGTGGCTGCTCCTCACCTTCCCTTGCGAGCGCTTTCACAGCCAAACGCACCCTGGGGATCTGCCCTTGCCTAGCCTCCCAGCGCTCCCGATACACACGCATTGTCAAGCTCTCGCTCACTCTCGGCAGAGAGACGTTCCCCAAGTGCAAACGTCCGGCGATTTCCCCACACTGTCGCTCTCAGGGCTTAGAGCTGTGGCTGCTCCTCACCTTCCCTTGCGAGCGCTTTCACAGCCAAGCGCACACGGGGCTCCGGGCTTGCCCGGCTCCTAATACTGCCCGCCCTCTGTCTCACGATCGGCAGAGCCCTGCTCCAGCACTGCAAACATCCGGCGCTTTCTCCCGCACCCAAGGGGCCAGCACTGAAAGCTCATGCTGCTCCTCGCCTTCCCGTGCCAGCGCTTTCGCAGCACCAAGGCCTTAGAATTACGGGCTGGGAGAAATTGCCGGACGTGTGCACTTTGGGAGCTGGTCTCTGCCGAGAGTGAGGGGGAGCTTGAGAAAGTGTATTGGCAAGTGCCGGGAGGCAAGACAAGGGCAGATCCTCGGTGCGTGTTTAGCTGTGAAAGCGCTGGCAAAGCGAAGGTGAGGCCCAGCAACAGCACTAAGCCCTTAGACCTATTGTGCGGAGAAATCGCTGGCCTCTTGCGCTTCGGGAGCTGCTCTCTGCCGAGAGTGAGAGGGAGCTCGAGAACGCGTATTCGAAGGGCCTGGAGGAAAGGCGAGTGCGGTTCACCACTGTGCGCTACGCTGCGAAAGCGCTGGCAAGGCAAGGTGGGGAGCGGCAGGAACTTTCAGTGCTGGCGCTGTTGCCGTGGGAGAAATCGCCGGACGTTCGCAGTGTCGGAGCAGGGCTCTGCCGATCGCGCACAGCGGCGCTCCGTCCTTGCTTGACTCTGAACCCTGCCGACACTCGCTCTCGCTCTCACCATCGGCAGAGCCCGCCTCCGACACTGCAAACGTCCGGCGATTTCTCCCACGGCAAAGGTACCAGCGCGGAAAGCTCTCGCTCCTCCTCACCTTCCCTTGCCAGCGCTTTCGCAGCGTAGCGCACAACGGTGACCTGCGCTTGCCTTCCCTCCGCGCACTCTGAATACACGCAGTCTCGGGCTCGCTCTGGGCACGGAGGAGCTCCCCAAGCGCAAACGTCAGGCGATTTCTCCCACACGGTAGCTCTCAGGGCTTAGAGCTGTGGCTGCTCCTCACCTTCCCTTGCGAGCGCTTTCACAGCCAAACGCACCCTGGGGATCTGCCCTTGCCTAGCCTCCCAGCGCTCCCGATACACACGCATTGTCAAGCTCTCGCTCACTCTCGGCAGAGAGACGTTCCCCAAGTGCAAACGTCCGGCGATTTCCCCACACTGTCGCTCTCAGGGCTTAGAGCTGTGGCTGCTCCTCACCTTCCCTTGCGAGCGCTTTCACAGCCAAGCGCACACGGGGCTCCGGGCTTGCCCGGCTCCTAATACTGCCCACCCTCTGTCTCACGATCGGCAGAGCCCTGCTCCAGCACTGCAAACATCCGGCGCTTTCTCCCGCACCCAAGGGGCCAGCACTGAAAGCTCATGCTGCTCCTCGCCTTCCCGTGCCAGCGCTTTCGCAGCACCAAGGCCTTAGAATTACGGGCTGGGAGAAATTGCCGGACGTGTGCACTTTGGGAGCTGGTCTCTGCCGAGAGTGAGGGGGAGCTTGAGAAAGTGTATTGGCAAGTGCCGGGAGGCAAGACAAGGGCAGATCCTCGGTGCGTGTTTAGCTGTGAAAGCGCTGGCAAAGCGAAGGTGAGGGCCAGCAACAGCACTAAGCCCTTAGACCTATTGTGCGGAGAAATCGCTGGCCTCTTGCGCTTCGGGAGCTGCTCTCTGCCGAGAGTGAGAGGGAGCTCGAGAACGCGTATTCGAAGGGCCTGGAGGAAAGGCGAGTGCGGTTCACCACTGTGCGCTACGCTGCGAAAGCGCTGGCAAGGCAAGGTGGGGAGCGGCAGGAACTTTCAGTGCTGGCGCTGTTGCCGTGGGAGAAATCGCCGGACGTTCGCAGTGTCGGAGCAGGGCTCTGCCGATCGCGCACAGCGGCGCTCCGTCCTTGCTTGACTCTGAACCCTGCCGACACTCGCTCTCGCTCTCACCATCGGCAGAGCCCGCCTCCGACACTGCAAACGTCCGGCGATTTCTCCCACGGCAAAGGTACCAGCGCGGAAAGCTCTCGCTCCTCCTCACCTTCCCTTGCCAGCGCTTTCGCAGCGTAGCGCACAACGGTGACCTGCGCTTGCCTTCCCTCCGCGCACTCTGAATACACGCAGTCTCGGGCTCGCTCTGGGCACGGAGGAGCTCCCCAAGCGCAAACGTCAGGCGATTTCTCCCACACGGTAGCTCTCAGGGCTTAGAGCTGTGGCTGCTCCTCACCTTCCCTTGCGAGCGCTTTCACAGCCAAACGCACCCTGGGGATCTGCCCTTGCCTAGCCTCCCAGCGCTCCCGATACACACGCATTGTCAAGCTCTCGCTCACTCTCGGCAGAGAGACGTTCCCCAAGTGCAAACGTCCGGCGATTTCCCCACACTGTCGCTCTCAGGGCTTAGAGCTGTGGCTGCTCCTCACCTTCCCTTGCGAGCGCTTTCACAGCCAAGCGCACACGGGGCTCCGGGCTTGCCCGGCTCCTAATACTGCCCGCCCTCTGTCTCACGATCGGCAGAGCCCTGCTCCAGCACTGCAAACATCCGGCGCTTTCTCCCGCACCCAAGGGGCCAGCACTGAAAGCTCATGCTGCTCCTCGCCTTCCCGTGCCAGCGCTTTCGCAGCACCAAGGCCTTAGAATTACGGGCTGGGAGAAATTGCCGGACGTGTGCACTTTGGGAGCTGGTCTCTGCCGAGAGTGAGGGGGAGCTTGAGAAAGTGTATTGGCAAGTGCCGGGAGGCAAGACAAGGGCAGATCCTCGGTGCGTGTTTAGCTGTGAAAGCGCTGGCAAAGCGAAGGTGAGGCCCAGCAACAGCACTAAGCCCTTAGACCTATTGTGCGGAGAAATCGCTGGCCTCTTGCGCTTCGGGAGCTGCTCTCTGCCGAGAGTGAGAGGGAGCTCGAGAACGCGTATTCGAAGGGCCTGGAGGAAAGGCGAGTGCGGTTCACCACTGTGCGCTACGCTGCGAAAGCGCTGGCAAGGCAAGGTGGGGAGCGGCAGGAACTTTCAGTGCTGGCGCTGTTGCCGTGGGAGAAATCGCCGGACGTTCGCAGTGTCGGAGCAGGGCTCTGCCGATCGCGCACAGCGGCGCTCCGTCCTTGCTTGACTCTGAACCCTGCCGACACTCGCTCTCGCTCTCACCATCGGCAGAGCCCGCCTCCGACACTGCAAACGTCCGGCGATTTCTCCCACGGCAAAGGTACCAGCGCGGAAAGCTCTCGCTCCTCCTCACCTTCCCTTGCCAGCGCTTTCGCAGCGTAGCGCACAACGGTGACCTGCGCTTGCCTTCCCTCCGCGCACTCTGAATACACGCAGTCTCGGGCTCGCTCTGGGCACGGAGGAGCTCCCCAAGCGCAAACGTCAGGCGATTTCTCCCACACGGTAGCTCTCAGGGCTTAGAGCTGTGGCTGCTCCTCACCTTCCCTTGCGAGCGCTTTCACAGCCAAACGCACCCTGGGGATCTGCCCTTGCCTAGCCTCCCAGCGCTCCCGATACACACGCATTGTCAAGCTCTCGCTCACTCTCGGCAGAGAGACGTTCCCCAAGTGCAAACGTCCGGCGATTTCCCCACACTGTCGCTCTCAGGGCTTAGAGCTGTGGCTGCTCCTCACCTTCCCTTGCGAGCGCTTTCACAGCCAAGCGCACACGGGGCTCCGGGCTTGCCCGGCTCCTAATACTGCCCGCCCTCTGTCTCACGATCGGCAGAGCCCTGCTCCAGCACTGCAAACATCCGGCGCTTTCTCCCGCACCCAAGGGGCCAGCACTGAAAGCTCATGCTGCTCCTCGCCTTCCCGTGCCAGCGCTTTCGCAGCACCAAGGCCTTAGAATTACGGGCTGGGAGAAATTGCCGGACGTGTGCACTTTGGGAGCTGGTCTCTGCCGAGAGTGAGGGGGAGCTTGAGAAAGTGTATTGGCAAGTGCCGGGAGGCAAGACAAGGGCAGATCCTCGGTGCGTGTTTAGCTGTGAAAGCGCTGGCAAAGCGAAGGTGAGGGCCAGCAACAGCACTAAGCCCTTAGACCTATTGTGCGGAGAAATCGCTGGCCTCTTGCGCTTCGGGAGCTGCTCTCTGCCGAGAGTGAGAGGGAGCTCGAGAACGCGTATTCGAAGGGCCTGGAGGAAAGGCGAGTGCGGTTCACCACTGTGCGCTACGCTGCGAAAGCGCTGGCAAGGCAAGGTGGGGAGCGGCAGGAACTTTCAGTGCTGGCGCTGTTGCCGTGGGAGAAATCGCCGGACGTTCGCAGTGTCGGAGCAGGGCTCTGCCGATCGCGCACAGCGGCGCTCCGTCCTTGCTTGACTCTGAACCCTGCCGACACTCGCTCTCGCTCTCACCATCGGCAGAGCCCGCCTCCGACACTGCAAACGTCCGGCGATTTCTCCCACGGCAAAGGTACCAGCGCGGAAAGCTCTCGCTCCTCCTCACCTTCCCTTGCCAGCGCTTTCGCAGCGTAGCGCACAACGGTGACCTGCGCTTGCCTTCCCTCCGCGCACTCTGAATACACGCAGTCTCGGGCTCGCTCTGGGCACGGAGGAGCTCCCCAAGCGCAAACGTCAGGCGATTTCTCCCACACGGTAGCTCTCAGGGCTTAGAGCTGTGGCTGCTCCTCACCTTCCCTTGCGAGCGCTTTCACAGCCAAACGCACCCTGGGGATCTGCCCTTGCCTAGCCTCCCAGCGCTCCCGATACACACGCATTGTCAAGCTCTCGCTCACTCTCGGCAGAGAGACGTTCCCCAAGTGCAAACGTCCGGCGATTTCCCCACACTGTCGCTCTCAGGGCTTAGAGCTGTGGCTGCTCCTCACCTTCCCTTGCGAGCGCTTTCACAGCCAAGCGCACACGGGGCTCCGGGCTTGCCCGGCTCCTAATACTGCCCACCCTCTGTCTCACGATCGGCAGAGCCCTGCTCCAGCACTGCAAACATCCGGCGCTTTCTCCCGCACCCAAGGGGCCAGCACTGAAAGCTCATGCTGCTCCTCGCCTTCCCGTGCCAGCGCTTTCGCAGCACCAAGGCCTTAGAATTACGGGCTGGGAGAAATTGCCGGACGTGTGCACTTTGGGAGCTGGTCTCTGCCGAGAGTGAGGGGGAGCTTGAGAAAGTGTATTGGCAAGTGCCGGGAGGCAAGACAAGGGCAGATCCTCGGTGCGTGTTTAGCTGTGAAAGCGCTGGCAAAGCGAAGGTGAGGGCCAGCAACAGCACTAAGCCCTTAGACCTATTGTGCGGAGAAATCGCTGGCCTCTTGCGCTTCGGGAGCTGCTCTCTGCCGAGAGTGAGAGGGAGCTCGAGAACGCGTATTCGAAGGGCCTGGAGGAAAGGCGAGTGCGGTTCACCACTGTGCGCTACGCTGCGAAAGCGCTGGCAAGGCAAGGTGGGGAGCGGCAGGAACTTTCAGTGCTGGCGCTGTTGCCGTGGGAGAAATCGCCGGACGTTCGCAGTGTCGGAGCAGGGCTCTGCCGATCGCGCACAGCGGCGCTCCGTCCTTGCTTGACTCTGAACCCTGCCGACACTCGCTCTCGCTCTCACCATCGGCAGAGCCCGCCTCCGACACTGCAAACGTCCGGCGATTTCTCCCACGGCAAAGGTACCAGCGCGGAAAGCTCTCGCTCCTCCTCACCTTCCCTTGCCAGCGCTTTCGCAGCGTAGCGCACAACGGTGACCTGCGCTTGCCTTCCCTCCGCGCACTCTGAATACACGCAGTCTCGGGCTCGCTCTGGGCACGGAGGAGCTCCCCAAGCGCAAACGTCAGGCGATTTCTCCCACACGGTAGCTCTCAGGGCTTAGAGCTGTGGCTGCTCCTCACCTTCCCTTGCGAGCGCTTTCACAGCCAAACGCACCCTGGGGATCTGCCCTTGCCTAGCCTCCCAGCGCTCCCGATACACACGCATTGTCAAGCTCTCGCTCACTCTCGGCAGAGAGACGTTCCCCAAGTGCAAACGTCCGGCGATTTCCCCACACTGTCGCTCTCAGGGCTTAGAGCTGTGGCTGCTCCTCACCTTCCCTTGCGAGCGCTTTCACAGCCAAGCGCACACGGGGCTCCGGGCTTGCCCGGCTCCTAATACTGCCCGCCCTCTGTCTCACGATCGGCAGAGCCCTGCTCCAGCACTGCAAACATCCGGCGCTTTCTCCCGCACCCAAGGGGCCAGCACTGAAAGCTCATGCTGCTCCTCGCCTTCCCGTGCCAGCGCTTTCGCAGCACCAAGGCCTTAGAATTACGGGCTGGGAGAAATTGCCGGACGTGTGCACTTTGGGAGCTGGTCTCTGCCGAGAGTGAGGGGGAGCTTGAGAAAGTGTATTGGCAAGTGCCGGGAGGCAAGACAAGGGCAGATCCTCGGTGCGTGTTTAGCTGTGAAAGCGCTGGCAAAGCGAAGGTGAGGGCCAGCAACAGCACTAAGCCCTTAGACCTATTGTGCGGAGAAATCGCTGGCCTCTTGCGCTTCGGGAGCTGCTCTCTGCCGAGAGTGAGAGGGAGCTCGAGAACGCGTATTCGAAGGGCCTGGAGGAAAGGCGAGTGCGGTTCACCACTGTGCGCTACGCTGCGAAAGCGCTGGCAAGGCAAGGTGGGGAGCGGCAGGAATTTTCAGTGCTGGCGCTGTTGCCGTGGGAGAAATCGCCGGACGTTCGCAGTGTCGGAGCAGGGCTCTGCCGATCGCGCACAGCGGCGCTCCGTCCTTGCTTGACTCTGAACCCTGCCGACACTCGCTCTCGCTCTCACCATCGGCAGAGCCCGCCTCCGACACTGCAAACGTCCGGCGATTTCTCCCACGGCAAAGGTACCAGCGCGGAAAGCTCTCGCTCCTCCTCACCTTCCCTTGCCAGCGCTTTCGCAGCGTAGCGCACAACGGTGACCTGCGCTTGCCTTCCCTCCGCGCACTCTGAATACACGCAGTCTCGGGCTCGCTCTGGGCACGGAGGAGCTCCCCAAGCGCAAACGTCAGGCGATTTCTCCCACACGGTAGCTCTCAGGGCTTAGAGCTGTGGCTGCTCCTCACCTTCCCTTGCGAGCGCTTTCACAGCCAAACGCACCCTGGGGATCTGCCCTTGCCTAGCCTCCCAGCGCTCCCGATACACACGCATTGTCAAGCTCTCGCTCACTCTCGGCAGAGAGACGTTCCCCAAGTGCAAACGTCCGGCGATTTCCCCACACTGTCGCTCTCAGGGCTTAGAGCTGTGGCTGCTCCTCACCTTCCCTTGCGAGCGCTTTCACAGCCAAGCGCACACGGGGCTCCGGGCTTGCCCGGCTCCTAATACTGCCCGCCCTCTGTCTCACGATCGGCAGAGCCCTGCTCCAGCACTGCAAACATCCGGCGCTTTCTCCCGCACCCAAGGGGCCAGCACTGAAAGCTCATGCTGCTCCTCGCCTTCCCGTGCCAGCGCTTTCGCAGCACCAAGGCCTTAGAATTACGGGCTGGGAGAAATTGCCGGACGTGTGCACTTTGGGAGCTGGTCTCTGCCGAGAGTGAGGGGGAGCTTGAGAAAGTGTATTGGCAAGTGCCGGGAGGCAAGACAAGGGCAGATCCTCGGTGCGTGTTTAGCTGTGAAAGCGCTGGCAAAGCGAAGGTGAGGGCCAGCAACAGCACTAAGCCCTTAGACCTATTGTGCGGAGAAATCGCTGGCCTCTTGCGCTTCGGGAGCTGCTCTCTGCCGAGAGTGAGAGGGAGCTCGAGAACGCGTATTCGAAGGGCCTGGAGGAAAGGCGAGTGCGGTTCACCACTGTGCGCTACGCTGCGAAAGCGCTGGCAAGGCAAGGTGGGGAGCGGCAGGAACTTTCAGTGCTGGCGCTGTTGCCGTGGGAGAAATCGCCGGACGTTCGCAGTGTCGGAGCAGGGCTCTGCCGATCGCGCACAGCGGCGCTCCGTCCTTGCTTGACTCTGAACCCTGCCGACACTCGCTCTCGCTCTCACCATCGGCAGAGCCCGCCTCCGACACTGCAAACGTCCGGCGATTTCTCCCACGGCAAAGGTACCAGCGCGGAAAGCTCTCGCTCCTCCTCACCTTCCCTTGCCAGCGCTTTCGCAGCGTAGCGCACAACGGTGACCTGCGCTTGCCTTCCCTCCGCGCACTCTGAATACACGCAGTCTCGGGCTCGCTCTGGGCACGGAGGAGCTCCCCAAGCGCAAACGTCAGGCGATTTCTCCCACACGGTAGCTCTCAGGGCTTAGAGCTGTGGCTGCTCCTCACCTTCCCTTGCGAGCGCTTTCACAGCCAAACGCACCCTGGGGATCTGCCCTTGCCTAGCCTCCCAGCGCTCCCGATACACACGCATTGTCAAGCTCTCGCTCACTCTCGGCAGAGAGACGTTCCCCAAGTGCAAACGTCCGGCGATTTCCCCACACTGTCGCTCTCAGGGCTTAGAGCTGTGGCTGCTCCTCACCTTCCCTTGCGAGCGCTTTCACAGCCAAGCGCACACGGGGCTCCGGGCTTGCCCGGCTCCTAATACTGCCCACCCTCTGTCTCACGATCGGCAGAGCCCTGCTCCAGCACTGCAAACATCCGGCGCTTTCTCCCGCACCCAAGGGGCCAGCACTGAAAGCTCATGCTGCTCCTCGCCTTCCCGTGCCAGCGCTTTCGCAGCACCAAGGCCTTAGAATTACGGGCTGGGAGAAATTGCCGGACGTGTGCACTTTGGGAGCTGGTCTCTGCCGAGAGTGAGGGGGAGCTTGAGAAAGTGTATTGGCAAGTGCCGGGAGGCAAGACAAGGGCAGATCCTCGGTGCGTGTTTAGCTGTGAAAGCGCTGGCAAAGCGAAGGTGAGGGCCAGCAACAGCACTAAGCCCTTAGACCTATTGTGCGGAGAAATCGCTGGCCTCTTGCGCTTCGGGAGCTGCTCTCTGCCGAGAGTGAGAGGGAGCTCGAGAACGCGTATTCGAAGGGC
Source organism: Pelecanus crispus (assembly GCF_030463565.1). NCBI lineage: Eukaryota > Metazoa > Chordata > Aves > Pelecaniformes > Pelecanidae > Pelecanus > Pelecanus crispus. The sequence continues at coordinate 12,493,073 of NC_134656.1, forward strand.
CTGGAGGAAAGGCGAGTGCGGTTCACCACTGTGCGCTACGCTGCGAAAGCGCTGGCAAGGCAAGGTGGGGAGCGGCAGGAACTTTCAGTGCTGGCGCTGTTGCCGTGGGAGAAATCGCCGGACGTTCGCAGTGTCGGAGCAGGGCTCTGCCGATCGCGCACAGCGGCGCTCCGTCCTTGCTTGACTCTGAACCCTGCCGACACTCGCTCTCGCTCTCACCATCGGCAGAGCCCGCCTCCGACACTGCAAACGTCCGGCGATTTCTCCCACGGCAAAGGTACCAGCGCGGAAAGCTCTCGCTCCTCCTCACCTTCCCTTGCCAGCGCTTTCGCAGCGTAGCGCACAACGGTGACCTGCGCTTGCCTTCCCTCCGCGCACTCTGAATACACGCAGTCTCGGGCTCGCTCTGGGCACGGAGGAGCTCCCCAAGCGCAAACGTCAGGCGATTTCTCCCACACGGTAGCTCTCAGGGCTTAGAGCTGTGGCTGCTCCTCACCTTCCCTTGCGAGCGCTTTCACAGCCAAACGCACCCTGGGGATCTGCCCTTGCCTAGCCTCCCAGCGCTCCCGATACACACGCATTGTCAAGCTCTCGCTCACTCTCGGCAGAGAGACGTTCCCCAAGTGCAAACGTCCGGCGATTTCCCCACACTGTCGCTCTCAGGGCTTAGAGCTGTGGCTGCTCCTCACCTTCCCTTGCGAGCGCTTTCACAGCCAAGCGCACACGGGGCTCCGGGCTTGCCCGGCTCCTAATACTGCCCGCCCTCTGTCTCACGATCGGCAGAGCCCTGCTCCAGCACTGCAAACATCCGGCGCTTTCTCCCGCACCCAAGGGGCCAGCACTGAAAGCTCATGCTGCTCCTCGCCTTCCCGTGCCAGCGCTTTCGCAGCACCAAGGCCTTAGAATTACGGGCTGGGAGAAATTGCCGGACGTGTGCACTTTGGGAGCTGGTCTCTGCCGAGAGTGAGGGGGAGCTTGAGAAAGTGTATTGGCAAGTGCCGGGAGGCAAGACAAGGGCAGATCCTCGGTGCGTGTTTAGCTGTGAAAGCGCTGGCAAAGCGAAGGTGAGGGCCAGCAACAGCACTAAGCCCTTAGACCTATTGTGCGGAGAAATCGCTGGCCTCTTGCGCTTCGGGAGCTGCTCTCTGCCGAGAGTGAGAGGGAGCTCGAGAACGCGTATTCGAAGGGCCTGGAGGAAAGGCGAGTGCGGTTCACCACTGTGCGCTACGCTGCGAAAGCGCTGGCAAGGCAAGGTGGGGAGCGGCAGGAACTTTCAGTGCTGGCGCTGTTGCCGTGGGAGAAATCGCCGGACGTTCGCAGTGTCGGAGCAGGGCTCTGCCGATCGCGCACAGCGGCGCTCCGTCCTTGCTTGACTCTGAACCCTGCCGACACTCGCTCTCGCTCTCACCATCGGCAGAGCCCGCCTCCGACACTGCAAACGTCCGGCGATTTCTCCCACGGCAAAGGTACCAGCGCGGAAAGCTCTCGCTCCTCCTCACCTTCCCTTGCCAGCGCTTTCGCAGCGTAGCGCACAACGGTGACCTGCGCTTGCCTTCCCTCCGCGCACTCTGAATACACGCAGTCTCGGGCTCGCTCTGGGCACGGAGGAGCTCCCCAAGCGCAAACGTCAGGCGATTTCTCCCACACGGTAGCTCTCAGGGCTTAGAGCTGTGGCTGCTCCTCACCTTCCCTTGCGAGCGCTTTCACAGCCAAACGCACCCTGGGGATCTGCCCTTGCCTAGCCTCCCAGCGCTCCCGATACACACGCATTGTCAAGCTCTCGCTCACTCTCGGCAGAGAGACGTTCCCCAAGTGCAAACGTCCGGCGATTTCCCCACACTGTCGCTCTCAGGGCTTAGAGCTGTGGCTGCTCCTCACCTTCCCTTGCGAGCGCTTTCACAGCCAAGCGCACACGGGGCTCCGGGCTTGCCCGGCTCCTAATACTGCCCACCCTCTGTCTCACGATCGGCAGAGCCCTGCTCCAGCACTGCAAACATCCGGCGCTTTCTCCCGCACCCAAGGGGCCAGCACTGAAAGCTCATGCTGCTCCTCGCCTTCCCGTGCCAGCGCTTTCGCAGCACCAAGGCCTTAGAATTACGGGCTGGGAGAAATTGCCGGACGTGTGCACTTTGGGAGCTGGTCTCTGCCGAGAGTGAGGGGGAGCTTGAGAAAGTGTATTGGCAAGTGCCGGGAGGCAAGACAAGGGCAGATCCTCGGTGCGTGTTTAGCTGTGAAAGCGCTGGCAAAGCGAAGGTGAGGGCCAGCAACAGCACTAAGCCCTTAGACCTATTGTGCGGAGAAATCGCTGGCCTCTTGCGCTTCGGGAGCTGCTCTCTGCCGAGAGTGAGAGGGAGCTCGAGAACGCGTATTCGAAGGGCCTGGAGGAAAGGCGAGTGCGGTTCACCACTGTGCGCTACGCTGCGAAAGCGCTGGCAAGGCAAGGTGGGGAGCGGCAGGAACTTTCAGTGCTGGCGCTGTTGCCGTGGGAGAAATCGCCGGACGTTCGCAGTGTCGGAGCAGGGCTCTGCCGATCGCGCACAGCGGCGCTCCGTCCTTGCTTGACTCTGAACCCTGCCGACACTCGCTCTCGCTCTCACCATCGGCAGAGCCCGCCTCCGACACTGCAAACGTCCGGCGATTTCTCCCACGGCAAAGGTACCAGCGCGGAAAGCTCTCGCTCCTCCTCACCTTCCCTTGCCAGCGCTTTCGCAGCGTAGCGCACAACGGTGACCTGCGCTTGCCTTCCCTCCGCGCACTCTGAATACACGCAGTCTCGGGCTCGCTCTGGGCACGGAGGAGCTCCCCAAGCGCAAACGTCAGGCGATTTCTCCCACACGGTAGCTCTCAGGGCTTAGAGCTGTGGCTGCTCCTCACCTTCCCTTGCGAGCGCTTTCACAGCCAAACGCACCCTGGGGATCTGCCCTTGCCTAGCCTCCCAGCGCTCCCGATACACACGCATTGTCAAGCTCTCGCTCACTCTCGGCAGAGAGACGTTCCCCAAGTGCAAACGTCCGGCGATTTCCCCACACTGTCGCTCTCAGGGCTTAGAGCTGTGGCTGCTCCTCACCTTCCCTTGCGAGCGCTTTCACAGCCAAGCGCACACGGGGCTCCGGGCTTGCCCGGCTCCTAATACTGCCCACCCTCTGTCTCACGATCGGCAGAGCCCTGCTCCAGCACTGCAAACATCCGGCGCTTTCTCCCGCACCCAAGGGGCCAGCACTGAAAGCTCATGCTGCTCCTCGCCTTCCCGTGCCAGCGCTTTCGCAGCACCAAGGCCTTAGAATTACGGGCTGGGAGAAATTGCCGGACGTGTGCACTTTGGGAGCTGGTCTCTGCCGAGAGTGAGGGGGAGCTTGAGAAAGTGTATTGGCAAGTGCCGGGAGGCAAGACAAGGGCAGATCCTCGGTGCATGTTTAGCTGTGAAAGCGCTGGCAAAGCGAAGGTGAGGGCCAGCAACAGCACTAAGCCCTTAGACCTATTGTGCGGAGAAATCGCTGGCCTCTTGCGCTTCGGGAGCTGCTCTCTGCCGAGAGTGAGAGGGAGCTCGAGAACGCGTATTCGAAGGGCCTGGAGGAAAGGCGAGTGCGGTTCACCACTGTGCGCTACGCTGCGAAAGCGCTGGCAAGGCAAGGTGGGGAGCGGCAGGAACTTTCAGTGCTGGCGCTGTTGCCGTGGGAGAAATCGCCGGACGTTCGCAGTGTCGGAGCAGGGCTCTGCCGATCGCGCACAGCGGCGCTCCGTCCTTGCTTGACTCTGAACCCTGCCGACACTCGCTCTCGCTCTCACCATCGGCAGAGCCCGCCTCCGACACTGCAAACGTCCGGCGATTTCTCCCACGGCAAAGGTACCAGCGCGGAAAGCTCTCGCTCCTCCTCACCTTCCCTTGCCAGCGCTTTCGCAGCGTAGCGCACAACGGTGACCTGCGCTTGCCTTCCCTCCGCGCACTCTGAATACACGCAGTCTCGGGCTCGCTCTGGGCACGGAGGAGCTCCCCAAGCGCAAACGTCAGGCGATTTCTCCCACACGGTAGCTCTCAGGGCTTAGAGCTGTGGCTGCTCCTCACCTTCCCTTGCGAGCGCTTTCACAGCCAAACGCACCCTGGGGATCTGCCCTTGCCTAGCCTCCCAGCGCTCCCGATACACACGCATTGTCAAGCTCTCGCTCACTCTCGGCAGAGAGACGTTCCCCAAGTGCAAACGTCCGGCGATTTCCCCACACTGTCGCTCTCAGGGCTTAGAGCTGTGGCTGCTCCTCACCTTCCCTTGCGAGCGCTTTCACAGCCAAGCGCACACGGGGCTCCGGGCTTGCCCGGCTCCTAATACTGCCCGCCCTCTGTCTCACGATCGGCAGAGCCCTGCTCCAGCACTGCAAACATCCGGCGCTTTCTCCCGCACCCAAGGGGCCAGCACTGAAAGCTCATGCTGCTCCTCGCCTTCCCGTGCCAGCGCTTTCGCAGCACCAAGGCCTTAGAATTACGGGCTGGGAGAAATTGCCGGACGTGTGCACTTTGGGAGCTGGTCTCTGCCGAGAGTGAGGGGGAGCTTGAGAAAGTGTATTGGCAAGTGCCGGGAGGCAAGACAAGGGCAGATCCTCGGTGCGTGTTTAGCTGTGAAAGCGCTGGCAAAGCGAAGGTGAGGGCCAGCAACAGCACTAAGCCCTTAGACCTATTGTGCGGAGAAATCGCTGGCCTCTTGCGCTTCGGGAGCTGCTCTCTGCCGAGAGTGAGAGGGAGCTCGAGAACGCGTATTCGAAGGGCCTGGAGGAAAGGCGAGTGCGGTTCACCACTGTGCGCTACGCTGCGAAAGCGCTGGCAAGGCAAGGTGGGGAGCGGCAGGAACTTTCAGTGCTGGCGCTGTTGCCGTGGGAGAAATCGCCGGACGTTCGCAGTGTCGGAGCAGGGCTCTGCCGATCGCGCACAGCGGCGCTCCGTCCTTGCTTGACTCTGAACCCTGCCGACACTCGCTCTCGCTCTCACCATCGGCAGAGCCCGCCTCCGACACTGCAAACGTCCGGCGATTTCTCCCACGGCAAAGGTACCAGCGCGGAAAGCTCTCGCTCCTCCTCACCTTCCCTTGCCAGCGCTTTCGCAGCGTAGCGCACAACGGTGACCTGCGCTTGCCTTCCCTCCGCGCACTCTGAATACACGCAGTCTCGGGCTCGCTCTGGGCACGGAGGAGCTCCCCAAGCGCAAACGTCAGGCGATTTCTCCCACACGGTAGCTCTCAGGGCTTAGAGCTGTGGCTGCTCCTCACCTTCCCTTGCGAGCGCTTTCACAGCCAAACGCACCCTGGGGATCTGCCCTTGCCTAGCCTCCCAGCGCTCCCGATACACACGCATTGTCAAGCTCTCGCTCACTCTCGGCAGAGAGACGTTCCCCAAGTGCAAACGTCCGGCGATTTCCCCACACTGTCGCTCTCAGGGCTTAGAGCTGTGGCTGCTCCTCACCTTCCCTTGCGAGCGCTTTCACAGCCAAGCGCACACGGGGCTCCGGGCTTGCCCGGCTCCTAATACTGCCCGCCCTCTGTCTCACGATCGGCAGAGCCCTGCTCCAGCACTGCAAACATCCGGCGCTTTCTCCCGCACCCAAGGGGCCAGCACTGAAAGCTCATGCTGCTCCTCGCCTTCCCGTGCCAGCGCTTTCGCAGCACCAAGGCCTTAGAATTACGGGCTGGGAGAAATTGCCGGACGTGTGCACTTTGGGAGCTGGTCTCTGCCGAGAGTGAGGGGGAGCTTGAGAAAGTGTATTGGCAAGTGCCGGGAGGCAAGACAAGGGCAGATCCTCGGTGCGTGTTTAGCTGTGAAAGCGCTGGCAAAGCGAAGGTGAGGGCCAGCAACAGCACTAAGCCCTTAGACCTATTGTGCGGAGAAATCGCTGGCCTCTTGCGCTTCGGGAGCTGCTCTCTGCCGAGAGTGAGAGGGAGCTCGAGAACGCGTATTCGAAGGGCCTGGAGGAAAGGCGAGTGCGGTTCACCACTGTGCGCTACGCTGCGAAAGCGCTGGCAAGGCAAGGTGGGGAGCGGCAGGAACTTTCAGTGCTGGCGCTGTTGCCGTGGGAGAAATCGCCGGACGTTCGCAGTGTCGGAGCAGGGCTCTGCCGATCGCGCACAGCGGCGCTCCGTCCTTGCTTGACTCTGAACCCTGCCGACACTCGCTCTCGCTCTCACCATCGGCAGAGCCCGCCTCCGACACTGCAAACGTCCGGCGATTTCTCCCACGGCAAAGGTACCAGCGCGGAAAGCTCTCGCTCCTCCTCACCTTCCCTTGCCAGCGCTTTCGCAGCGTAGCGCACAACGGTGACCTGCGCTTGCCTTCCCTCCGCGCACTCTGAATACACGCAGTCTCGGGCTCGCTCTGGGCACGGAGGAGCTCCCCAAGCGCAAACGTCAGGCGATTTCTCCCACACGGTAGCTCTCAGGGCTTAGAGCTGTGGCTGCTCCTCACCTTCCCTTGCGAGCGCTTTCACAGCCAAACGCACCCTGGGGATCTGCCCTTGCCTAGCCTCCCAGCGCTCCCGATACACACGCATTGTCAAGCTCTCGCTCACTCTCGGCAGAGAGACGTTCCCCAAGTGCAAACGTCCGGCGATTTCCCCACACTGTCGCTCTCAGGGCTTAGAGCTGTGGCTGCTCCTCACCTTCCCTTGCGAGCGCTTTCACAGCCAAGCGCACACGGGGCTCCGGGCTTGCCCGGCTCCTAATACTGCCCACCCTCTGTCTCACGATCGGCAGAGCCCTGCTCCAGCACTGCAAACATCCGGCGCTTTCTCCCGCACCCAAGGGGCCAGCACTGAAAGCTCATGCTGCTCCTCGCCTTCCCGTGCCAGCGCTTTCGCAGCACCAAGGCCTTAGAATTACGGGCTGGGAGAAATTGCCGGACGTGTGCACTTTGGGAGCTGGTCTCTGCCGAGAGTGAGGGGGAGCTTGAGAAAGTGTATTGGCAAGTGCCGGGAGGCAAGACAAGGGCAGATCCTCGGTGCGTGTTTAGCTGTGAAAGCGCTGGCAAAGCGAAGGTGAGGCCCAGCAACAGCACTAAGCCCTTAGACCTATTGTGCGGAGAAATCGCTGGCCTCTTGCGCTTCGGGAGCTGCTCTCTGCCGAGAGTGAGAGGGAGCTCGAGAACGCGTATTCGAAGGGCCTGGAGGAAAGGCGAGTGCGGTTCACCACTGTGCGCTACGCTGCGAAAGCGCTGGCAAGGCAAGGTGGGGAGCGGCAGGAACTTTCAGTGCTGGCGCTGTTGCCGTGGGAGAAATCGCCGGACGTTCGCAGTGTCGGAGCAGGGCTCTGCCGATCGCGCACAGCGGCGCTCCGTCCTTGCTTGACTCTGAACCCTGCCGACACTCGCTCTCGCTCTCACCATCGGCAGAGCCCGCCTCCGACACTGCAAACGTCCGGCGATTTCTCCCACGGCAAAGGTACCAGCGCGGAAAGCTCTCGCTCCTCCTCACCTTCCCTTGCCAGCGCTTTCGCAGCGTAGCGCACAACGGTGACCTGCGCTTGCCTTCCCTCCGCGCACTCTGAATACACGCAGTCTCGGGCTCGCTCTGGGCACGGAGGAGCTCCCCAAGCGCAAACGTCAGGCGATTTCTCCCACACGGTAGCTCTCAGGGCTTAGAGCTGTGGCTGCTCCTCACCTTCCCTTGCGAGCGCTTTCACAGCCAAACGCACCCTGGGGATCTGCCCTTGCCTAGCCTCCCAGCGCTCCCGATACACACGCATTGTCAAGCTCTCGCTCACTCTCGGCAGAGAGACGTTCCCCAAGTGCAAACGTCCGGCGATTTCCCCACACTGTCGCTCTCAGGGCTTAGAGCTGTGGCTGCTCCTCACCTTCCCTTGCGAGCGCTTTCACAGCCAAGCGCACACGGGGCTCCGGGCTTGCCCGGCTCCTAATACTGCCCACCCTCTGTCTCACGATCGGCAGAGCCCTGCTCCAGCACTGCAAACATCCGGCGCTTTCTCCCGCACCCAAGGGGCCAGCACTGAAAGCTCATGCTGCTCCTCGCCTTCCCGTGCCAGCGCTTTCGCAGCACCAAGGCCTTAGAATTACGGGCTGGGAGAAATTGCCGGACGTGTGCACTTTGGGAGCTGGTCTCTGCCGAGAGTGAGGGGGAGCTTGAGAAAGTGTATTGGCAAGTGCCGGGAGGCAAGACAAGGGCAGATCCTCGGTGCGTGTTTAGCTGTGAAAGCGCTGGCAAAGCGAAGGTGAGGGCCAGCAACAGCACTAAGCCCTTAGACCTATTGTGCGGAGAAATCGCTGGCCTCTTGCGCTTCGGGAGCTGCTCTCTGCCGAGAGTGAGAGGGAGCTCGAGAACGCGTATTCGAAGGGCCTGGAGGAAAGGCGAGTGCGGTTCACCACTGTGCGCTACGCTGCGAAAGCGCTGGCAAGGCAAGGTGGGGAGCGGCAGGAACTTTCAGTGCTGGCGCTGTTGCCGTGGGAGAAATCGCCGGACGTTCGCAGTGTCGGAGCAGGGCTCTGCCGATCGCGCACAGCGGCGCTCCGTCCTTGCTTGACTCTGAACCCTGCCGACACTCGCTCTCGCTCTCACCATCGGCAGAGCCCGCCTCCGACACTGCAAACGTCCGGCGATTTCTCCCACGGCAAAGGTACCAGCGCGGAAAGCTCTCGCTCCTCCTCACCTTCCCTTGCCAGCGCTTTCGCAGCGTAGCGCACAACGGTGACCTGCGCTTGCCTTCCCTCCGCGCACTCTGAATACACGCAGTCTCGGGCTCGCTCTGGGCACGGAGGAGCTCCCCAAGCGCAAACGTCAGGCGATTTCTCCCACACGGTAGCTCTCAGGGCTTAGAGCTGTGGCTGCTCCTCACCTTCCCTTGCGAGCGCTTTCACAGCCAAGCGCACACGGGGCTCCGGGCTTGCCCGGCTCCTAATACTGCCCACCCTCTGTCTCACGATCGGCAGAGCCCTGCTCCAGCACTGCAAACATCCGGCGCTTTCTCCCGCACCCAAGGGGCCAGCACTGAAAGCTCATGCTGCTCCTCGCCTTCCCGTGCCAGCGCTTTCGCAGCACCAAGGCCTTAGAATTACGGGCTGGGAGAAATTGCCGGACGTGTGCACTTTGGGAGCTGGTCTCTGCCGAGAGTGAGGGGGAGCTTGAGAAAGTGTATTGGCAAGTGCCGGGAGGCAAGACAAGGGCAGATCCTCGGTGCGTGTTTAGCTGTGAAAGCGCTGGCAAAGCGAAGGTGAGGGCCAGCAACAGCACTAAGCCCTTAGACCTATTGTGCGGAGAAATCGCTGGCCTCTTGCGCTTCGGCAGCTGCTCTCTGCCGAGAGTGAGAGGGAGCTCGAGAACGCGTATTCGAAGGGCCTGGAGGAAAGGCGAGTGCGGTTCACCACTGTGCGCTACGCTGCGAAAGCGCTGGCAAGGCAAGGTGGGGAGCGGCAGGAACTTTCAGTGCTGGCGCTGTTGCCGTGGGAGAAATCGCCGGACGTTCGCAGTGTCGGAGCAGGGCTCTGCCGATCGCGCACAGCGGCGCTCCGTCCTTGCTTGACTCTGAACCCTGCCGACACTCGCTCTCGCTCTCACCATCGGCAGAGCCCGCCTCCGACACTGCAAACGTCCGGCGATTTCTCCCACGGCAAAGGTACCAGCGCGGAAAGCTCTCGCTCCTCCTCACCTTCCCTTGCCAGCGCTTTCGCAGCGTAGCGCACAACGGTGACCTGCGCTTGCCTTCCCTCCGCGCACTCTGAATACACGCAGTCTCGGGCTCGCTCTGGGCACGGAGGAGCTCCCCAAGCGCAAACGTCAGGCGATTTCTCCCACACGGTAGCTCTCAGGGCTTAGAGCTGTGGCTGCTCCTCACCTTCCCTTGCGAGCGCTTTCACAGCCAAACGCACCCTGGGGATCTGCCCTTGCCTAGCCTCCCAGCGCTCCCGATACACACGCATTGTCAAGCTCTCGCTCACTCTCGGCAGAGAGACGTTCCCCAAGTGCAAACGTCCGGCGATTTCCCCACACTGTCGCTCTCAGGGCTTAGAGCTGTGGCTGCTCCTCACCTTCCCTTGCGAGCGCTTTCACAGCCAAGCGCACACGGGGCTCCGGGCTTGCCCGGCTCCTAATACTGCCCACCCTCTGTCTCACGATCGGCAGAGCCCTGCTCCAGCACTGCAAACATCCGGCGCTTTCTCCCGCACCCAAGGGGCCAGCACTGAAAGCTCATGCTGCTCCTCGCCTTCCCGTGCCAGCGCTTTCGCAGCACCAAGGCCTTAGAATTACGGGCTGGGAGAAATTGCCGGACGTGTGCACTTTGGGAGCTGGTCTCTGCCGAGAGTGAGGGGGAGCTTGAGAAAGTGTATTGGCAAGTGCCGGGAGGCAAGACAAGGGCAGATCCTCGGTGCGTGTTTAGCTGTGAAAGCGCTGGCAAAGCGAAGGTGAGGGCCAGCAACAGCACTAAGCCCTTAGACCTATTGTGCGGAGAAATCGCTGGCCTCTTGCGCTTCGGGAGCTGCTCTCTGCCGAGAGTGAGAGGGAGCTCGAGAACGCGTATTCGAAGGGCCTGGAGGAAAGGCGAGTGCGGTTCACCACTGTGCGCTACGCTGCGAAAGCGCTGGCAAGGCAAGGTGGGGAGCGGCAGGAACTTTCAGTGCTGGCGCTGTTGCCGTGGGAGAAATCGCCGGACGTTCGCAGTGTCGGAGCAGGGCTCTGCCGATCGCGCACAGCGGCGCTCCGTCCTTGCTTGACTCTGAACCCTGCCGACACTCGCTCTCGCTCTCACCATCGGCAGAGCCCGCCTCCGACACTGCAAACGTCCGGCGATTTCTCCCACGGCAAAGGTACCAGCGCGGAAAGCTCTCGCTCCTCCTCACCTTCCCTTGCCAGCGCTTTCGCAGCGTAGCGCACAACGGTGACCTGCGCTTGCCTTCCCTCCGCGCACTCTGAATACACGCAGTCTCGGGCTCGCTCTGGGCACGGAGGAGCTCCCCAAGCGCAAACGTCAGGCGATTTCTCCCACACGGTAGCTCTCAGGGCTTAGAGCTGTGGCTGCTCCTCACCTTCCCTTGCGAGCGCTTTCACAGCCAAACGCACCCTGGGGATCTGCCCTTGCCTAGCCTCCCAGCGCTCCCGATACACACGCATTGTCAAGCTCTCGCTCACTCTCGGCAGAGAGACGTTCCCCAAGTGCAAACGTCCGGCGATTTCCCCACACTGTCGCTCTCAGGGCTTAGAGCTGTGGCTGCTCCTCACCTTCCCTTGCGAGCGCTTTCACAGCCAAGCGCACACGGGGCTCCGGGCTTGCCCGGCTCCTAATACTGCCCGCCCTCTGTCTCACGATCGGCAGAGCCCTGCTCCAGCACTGCAAACATCCGGCGCTTTCTCCCGCACCCAAGGGGCCAGCACTGAAAGCTCATGCTGCTCCTCGCCTTCCCGTGCCAGCGCTTTCGCAGCACCAAGGCCTTAGAATTACGGGCTGGGAGAAATTGCCGGACGTGTGCACTTTGGGAGCTGGTCTCTGCCGAGAGTGAGGGGGAGCTTGAGAAAGTGTATTGGCAAGTGCCGGGAGGCAAGACAAGGGCAGATCCTCGGTGCGTGTTTAGCTGTGAAAGCGCTGGCAAAGCGAAGGTGAGGGCCAGCAACAGCACTAAGCCCTTAGACCTATTGTGCGGAGAAATCGCTGGCCTCTTGCGCTTCGGGAGCTGCTCTCTGCCGAGAGTGAGAGGGAGCTCGAGAACGCGTATTCGAAGGGCCTGGAGGAAAGGCGAGTGCGGTTCACCACTGTGCGCTACGCTGCGAAAGCGCTGGCAAGGCAAGGTGGGGAGCGGCAGGAACTTTCAGTGCTGGCGCTGTTGCCGTGGGAGAAATCGCCGGACGTTCGCAGTGTCGGAGCAGGGCTCTGCCGATCGCGCACAGCGGCGCTCCGTCCTTGCTTGACTCTGAACCCTGCCGACACTCGCTCTCGCTCTCACCATCGGCAGAGCCCGCCTCCGACACTGCAAACGTCCGGCGATTTCTCCCACGGCAAAGGTACCAGCGCGGAAAGCTCTCGCTCCTCCTCACCTTCCCTTGCCAGCGCTTTCGCAGCGTAGCGCACAACGGTGACCTGCGCTTGCCTTCCCTCCGCGCACTCTGAATACACGCAGTCTCGGGCTCGCTCTGGGCACGGAGGAGCTCCCCAAGCGCAAACGTCAGGCGATTTCTCCCACACGGTAGCTCTCAGGGCTTAGAGCTGTGGCTGCTCCTCACCTTCCCTTGCGAGCGCTTTCACAGCCAAACGCACCCTGGGGATCTGCCCTTGCCTAGCCTCCCAGCGCTCCCGATACACACGCATTGTCAAGCTCTCGCTCACTCTCGGCAGAGAGACGTTCCCCAAGTGCAAACGTCCGGCGATTTCCCCACACTGTCGCTCTCAGGGCTTAGAGCTGTGGCTGCTCCTCACCTTCCCTTGCGAGCGCTTTCACAGCCAAGCGCACACGGGGCTCCGGGCTTGCCCGGCTCCTAATACTGCCCACCCTCTGTCTCACGATCGGCAGAGCCCTGCTCCAGCACTGCAAACATCCGGCGCTTTCTCCCGCACCCAAGGGGCCAGCACTGAAAGCTCATGCTGCTCCTCGCCTTCCCGTGCCAGCGCTTTCGCAGCACCAAGGCCTTAGAATTACGGGCTGGGAGAAATTGCCGGACGTGTGCACTTTGGGAGCTGGTCTCTGCCGAGAGTGAGGGGGAGCTTGAGAAAGTGTATTGGCAAGTGCCGGGAGGCAAGACAAGGGCAGATCCTCGGTGCGTGTTTAGCTGTGAAAGCGCTGGCAAAGCGAAGGTGAGGCCCAGCAACAGCACTAAGCCCTTAGACCTATTGTGCGGAGAAATCGCTGGCCTCTTGCGCTTCGGGAGCTGCTCTCTGCCGAGAGTGAGAGGGAGCTCGAGAACGCGTATTCGAAGGGCCTGGAGGAAAGGCGAGTGCGGTTCACCACTGTGCGCTACGCTGCGAAAGCGCTGGCAAGGCAAGGTGGGGAGCGGCAGGAACTTTCAGTGCTGGCGCTGTTGCCGTGGGAGAAATCGCCGGACGTTCGCAGTGTCGGAGCAGGGCTCTGCCGATCGCGCACAGCGGCGCTCCGTCCTTGCTTGACTCTGAACCCTGCCGACACTCGCTCTCGCTCTCACCATCGGCAGAGCCCGCCTCCGACACTGCAAACGTCCGGCGATTTCTCCCACGGCAAAGGTACCAGCGCGGAAAGCTCTCGCTCCTCCTCACCTTCCCTTGCCAGCGCTTTCGCAGCGTAGCGCACAACGGTGACCTGCGCTTGCCTTCCCTCCGCGCACTCTGAATACACGCAGTCTCGGGCTCGCTCTGGGCACGGAGGAGCTCCCCAAGCGCAAACGTCAGGCGATTTCTCCCACACGGTAGCTCTCAGGGCTTAGAGCTGTGGCTGCTCCTCACCTTCCCTTGCGAGCGCTTTCACAGCCAAACGCACCCTGGGGATCTGCCCTTGCCTAGCCTCCCAGCGCTCCCGATACACACGCATTGTCAAGCTCTCGCTCACTCTCGGCAGAGAGACGTTCCCCAAGTGCAAACGTCCGGCGATTTCCCCACACTGTCGCTCTCAGGGCTTAGAGCTGTGGCTGCTCCTCACCTTCCCTTGCGAGCGCTTTCACAGCCAAGCGCACACGGGGCTCCGGGCTTGCCCGGCTCCTAATACTGCCCACCCTCTGTCTCACGATCGGCAGAGCCCTGCTCCAGCACTGCAAACATCCGGCGCTTTCTCCCGCACCCAAGGGGCCAGCACTGAAAGCTCATGCTGCTCCTCGCCTTCCCGTGCCAGCGCTTTCGCAGCACCAAGGCCTTAGAATTACGGGCTGGGAGAAATTGCCGGACGTGTGCACTTTGGGAGCTGGTCTCTGCCGAGAGTGAGGGGGAGCTTGAGAAAGTGTATTGGCAAGTGCCGGGAGGCAAGACAAGGGCAGATCCTCGGTGCGTGTTTAGCTGTGAAAGCGCTGGCAAAGCGAAGGTGAGGGCCAGCAACAGCACTAAGCCCTTAGACCTATTGTGCGGAGAAATCGCTGGCCTCTTGCGCTTCGGGAGCTGCTCTCTGCCGAGAGTGAGAGGGAGCTCGAGAACGCGTATTCGAAGGGCCTGGAGGAAAGGCGAGTGCGGTTCACCACTGTGCGCTACGCTGCGAAAGCGCTGGCAAGGCAAGGTGGGGAGCGGCAGGAACTTTCAGTGCTGGCGCTGTTGCCGTGGGAGAAATCGCCGGACGTTCGCAGTGTCGGAGCAGGGCTCTGCCGATCGCGCACAGCGGCGCTCCGTCCTTGCTTGACTCTGAACCCTGCCGACACTCGCTCTCGCTCTCACCATCGGCAGAGCCCGCCTCCGACACTGCAAACGTCCGGCGATTTCTCCCACGGCAAAGGTACCAGCGCGGAAAGCTCTCGCTCCTCCTCACCTTCCCTTGCCAGCGCTTTCGCAGCGTAGCGCACAACGGTGACCTGCGCTTGCCTTCCCTCCGCGCACTCTGAATACACGCAGTCTCGGGCTCGCTCTGGGCACGGAGGAGCTCCCCAAGCGCAAACGTCAGGCGATTTCTCCCACACGGTAGCTCTCAGGGCTTAGAGCTGTGGCTGCTCCTCACCTTCCCTTGCGAGCGCTTTCACAGCCAAGCGCACACGGGGCTCCGGGCTTGCCCGGCTCCTAATACTGCCCACCCTCTGTCTCACGATCGGCAGAGCCCTGCTCCAGCACTGCAAACATCCGGCGCTTTCTCCCGCACCCAAGGGGCCAGCACTGAAAGCTCATGCTGCTCCTCGCCTTCCCGTGCCAGCGCTTTCGCAGCACCAAGGCCTTAGAATTACGGGCTGGGAGAAATTGCCGGACGTGTGCACTTTGGGAGCTGGTCTCTGCCGAGAGTGAGGGGGAGCTTGAGAAAGTGTATTGGCAAGTGCCGGGAGGCAAGACAAGGGCAGATCCTCGGTGCGTGTTTAGCTGTGAAAGCGCTGGCAAAGCGAAGGTGAGGGCCAGCAACAGCACTAAGCCCTTAGACCTATTGTGCGGAGAAATCGCTGGCCTCTTGCGCTTCGGCAGCTGCTCTCTGCCGAGAGTGAGAGGGAGCTCGAGAACGCGTATTCGAAGGGCCTGGAGGAAAGGCGAGTGCGGTTCACCACTGTGCGCTACGCTGCGAAAGCGCTGGCAAGGCAAGGTGGGGAGCGGCAGGAACTTTCAGTGCTGGCGCTGTTGCCGTGGGAGAAATCGCCGGACGTTCGCAGTGTCGGAGCAGGGCTCTGCCGATCGCGCACAGCGGCGCTCCGTCCTTGCTTGACTCTGAACCCTGCCGACACTCGCTCTCGCTCTCACCATCGGCAGAGCCCGCCTCCGACACTGCAAACGTCCGGCGATTTCTCCCACGGCAAAGGTACCAGCGCGGAAAGCTCTCGCTCCTCCTCACCTTCCCTTGCCAGCGCTTTCGCAGCGTAGCGCACAACGGTGACCTGCGCTTGCCTTCCCTCCGCGCACTCTGAATACACGCAGTCTCGGGCTCGCTCTGGGCACGGAGGAGCTCCCCAAGCGCAAACGTCAGGCGATTTCTCCCACACGGTAGCTCTCAGGGCTTAGAGCTGTGGCTGCTCCTCACCTTCCCTTGCGAGCGCTTTCACAGCCAAACGCACCCTGGGGATCTGCCCTTGCCTAGCCTCCCAGCGCTCCCGATACACACGCATTGTCAAGCTCTCGCTCACTCTCGGCAGAGAGACGTTCCCCAAGTGCAAACGTCCGGCGATTTCCCCACACTGTCGCTCTCAGGGCTTAGAGCTGTGGCTGCTCCTCACCTTCCCTTGCGAGCGCTTTCACAGCCAAGCGCACACGGGGCTCCGGGCTTGCCCGGCTCCTAATACTGCCCACCCTCTGTCTCACGATCGGCAGAGCCCTGCTCCAGCACTGCAAACATCCGGCGCTTTCTCCCGCACCCAAGGGGCCAGCACTGAAAGCTCATGCTGCTCCTCGCCTTCCCGTGCCAGCGCTTTCGCAGCACCAAGGCCTTAGAATTACGGGCTGGGAGAAATTGCCGGACGTGTGCACTTTGGGAGCTGGTCTCTGCCGAGAGTGAGGGGGAGCTTGAGAAAGTGTATTGGCAAGTGCCGGGAGGCAAGACAAGGGCAGATCCTCGGTGCGTGTTTAGCTGTGAAAGCGCTGGCAAAGCGAAGGTGAGGGCCAGCAACAGCACTAAGCCCTTAGACCTATTGTGCGGAGAAATCGCTGGCCTCTTGCGCTTCGGGAGCTGCTCTCTGCCGAGAGTGAGAGGGAGCTCGAGAACGCGTATTCGAAGGGCCTGGAGGAAAGGCGAGTGCGGTTCACCACTGTGCGCTACGCTGCGAAAGCGCTGGCAAGGCAAGGTGGGGAGCGGCAGGAACTTTCAGTGCTGGCGCTGTTGCCGTGGGAGAAATCGCCGGACGTTCGCAGTGTCGGAGCAGGGCTCTGCCGATCGCGCACAGCGGCGCTCCGTCCTTGCTTGACTCTGAACCCTGCCGACACTCGCTCTCGCTCTCACCATCGGCAGAGCCCGCCTCCGACACTGCAAACGTCCGGCGATTTCTCCCACGGCAAAGGTACCAGCGCGGAAAGCTCTCGCTCCTCCTCACCTTCCCTTGCCAGCGCTTTCGCAGCGTAGCGCACAACGGTGACCTGCGCTTGCCTTCCCTCCGCGCACTCTGAATACACGCAGTCTCGGGCTCGCTCTGGGCACGGAGGAGCTCCCCAAGCGCAAACGTCAGGCGATTTCTCCCACACGGTAGCTCTCAGGGCTTAGAGCTGTGGCTGCTCCTCACCTTCCCTTGCGAGCGCTTTCACAGCCAAACGCACCCTGGGGATCTGCCCTTGCCTAGCCTCCCAGCGCTCCCGATACACACGCATTGTCAAGCTCTCGCTCACTCTCGGCAGAGAGACGTTCCCCAAGTGCAAACGTCCGGCGATTTCCCCACACTGTCGCTCTCAGGGCTTAGAGCTGTGGCTGCTCCTCACCTTCCCTTGCGAGCGCTTTCACAGCCAAGCGCACACGGGGCTCCGGGCTTGCCCGGCTCCTAATACTGCCCGCCCTCTGTCTCACGATCGGCAGAGCCCTGCTCCAGCACTGCAAACATCCGGCGCTTTCTCCCGCACCCAAGGGGCCAGCACTGAAAGCTCATGCTGCTCCTCGCCTTCCCGTGCCAGCGCTTTCGCAGCACCAAGGCCTTAGAATTACGGGCTGGGAGAAATTGCCGGACGTGTGCACTTTGGGAGCTGGTCTCTGCCGAGAGTGAGGGGGAGCTTGAGAAAGTGTATTGGCAAGTGCCGGGAGGCAAGACAAGGGCAGATCCTCGGTGCGTGTTTAGCTGTGAAAGCGCTGGCAAAGCGAAGGTGAGGGCCAGCAACAGCACTAAGCCCTTAGACCTATTGTGCGGAGAAATCGCTGGCCTCTTGCGCTTCGGCAGCTGCTCTCTGCCGAGAGTGAGAGGGAGCTCGAGAACGCGTATTCGAAGGGCCTGGAGGAAAGGCGAGTGCGGTTCACCACTGTGCGCTACGCTGCGAAAGCGCTGGCAAGGCAAGGTGGGGAGCGGCAGGAATTTTCAGTGCTGGCGCTGTTGCCGTGGGAGAAATCGCCGGACGTTCGCAGTGTCGGAGCAGGGCTCTGCCGATCGCGCACAGCGGCGCTCCGTCCTTGCTTGACTCTGAACCCTGCCGACACTCGCTCTCGCTCTCACCATCGGCAGAGCCCGCCTCCGACACTGCAAACGTCCGGCGATTTCTCCCACGGCAAAGGTACCAGCGCGGAAAGCTCTCGCTCCTCCTCACCTTCCCTTGCCAGCGCTTTCGCAGCGTAGCGCACAACGGTGACCTGCGCTTGCCTTCCCTCCGCGCACTCTGAATACACGCAGTCTCGGGCTCGCTCTGGGCACGGAGGAGCTCCCCAAGCGCAAACGTCAGGCGATTTCTCCCACACGGTAGCTCTCAGGGCTTAGAGCTGTGGCTGCCCCTCACCTTCCCTTGCGAGCGCTTTCACAGCCAAACGCACCCTGGGGATCTGCCCTTGCCTAGCCTCCCAGCGCTCCCGATACACACGCATTGTCAAGCTCTCGCTCACTCTCGGCAGAGAGACGTTCCCCAAGTGCAAACGTCCGGCGATTTCCCCACACTGTCGCTCTCAGGGCTTAGAGCTGTGGCTGCTCCTCACCTTCCCTTGCGAGCGCTTTCACAGCCAAGCGCACACGGGGCTCCGGGCTTGCCCGGCTCCTAATACTGCCCGCCCTCTGTCTCACGATCGGCAGAGCCCTGCTCCAGCACTGCAAACATCCGGCGCTTTCTCCCGCACCCAAGGGGCCAGCACTGAAAGCTCATGCTGCTCCTCGCCTTCCCGTGCCAGCGCTTTCGCAGCACCAAGGCCTTAGAATTACGGGCTGGGAGAAATTGCCGGACGTGTGCACTTTGGGAGCTGGTCTCTGCCGAGAGTGAGGGGGAGCTTGAGAAAGTGTATTGGCAAGTGCCGGGAGGCAAGACAAGGGCAGATCCTCGGTGCGTGTTTAGCTGTGAAAGCGCTGGCAAAGCGAAGGTGAGGGCCAGCAACAGCACTAAGCCCTTAGACCTATTGTGCGGAGAAATCGCTGGCCTCTTGCGCTTCGGGAGCTGCTCTCTGCCGAGAGTGAGAGGGAGCTCGAGAACGCGTATTCGAAGGGCCTGGAGGAAAGGCGAGTGCGGTTCACCACTGTGCGCTACGCTGCGAAAGCGCTGGCAAGGCAAGGTGGGGAGCGGCAGGAACTTTCAGTGCTGGCGCTGTTGCCGTGGGAGAAATCGCCGGACGTTCGCAGTGTCGGAGCAGGGCTCTGCCGATCGCGCACAGCGGCGCTCCGTCCTTGCTTGACTCTGAACCCTGCCGACACTCGCTCTCGCTCTCACCATCGGCAGAGCCCGCCTCCGACACTGCAAACGTCCGGCGATTTCTCCCACGGCAAAGGTACCAGCGCGGAAAGCTCTCGCTCCTCCTCACCTTCCCTTGCCAGCGCTTTCGCAGCGTAGCGCACAACGGTGACCTGCGCTTGCCTTCCCTCCGCGCACTCTGAATACACGCAGTCTCGGGCTCGCTCTGGGCACGGAGGAGCTCCCCAAGCGCAAACGTCAGGCGATTTCTCCCACACGGTAGCTCTCAGGGCTTAGAGCTGTGGCTGCTCCTCACCTTCCCTTGCGAGCGCTTTCACAGCCAAACGCACCCTGGGGATCTGCCCTTGCCTAGCCTCCCAGCGCTCCCGATACACACGCATTGTCAAGCTCTCGCTCACTCTCGGCAGAGAGACGTTCCCCAAGTGCAAACGTCCGGCGATTTCCCCACACTGTCGCTCTCAGGGCTTAGAGCTGTGGCTGCTCCTCACCTTCCCTTGCGAGCGCTTTCACAGCCAAGCGCACACGGGGCTCCGGGCTTGCCCGGCTCCTAATACTGCCCGCCCTCTGTCTCACGATCGGCAGAGCCCTGCTCCAGCACTGCAAACATCCGGCGCTTTCTCCCGCACCCAAGGGGCCAGCACTGAAAGCTCATGCTGCTCCTCGCCTTCCCGTGCCAGCGCTTTCGCAGCACCAAGGCCTTAGAATTACGGGCTGGGAGAAATTGCCGGACGTGTGCACTTTGGGAGCTGGTCTCTGCCGAGAGTGAGGGGGAGCTTGAGAAAGTGTATTGGCAAGTGCCGGGAGGCAAGACAAGGGCAGATCCTCGGTGCGTGTTTAGCTGTGAAAGCGCTGGCAAAGCGAAGGTGAGGGCCAGCAACAGCACTAAGCCCTTAGACCTATTGTGCGGAGAAATCGCTGGCCTCTTGCGCTTCGGGAGCTGCTCTCTGCCGAGAGTGAGAGGGAGCTCGAGAACGCGTATTCGAAGGGCCTGGAGGAAAGGCGAGTGCGGTTCACCACTGTGCGCTACGCTGCGAAAGCGCTGGCAAGGCAAGGTGGGGAGCGGCAGGAACTTTCAGTGCTGGCGCTGTTGCCGTGGGAGAAATCGCCGGACGTTCGCAGTGTCGGAGCAGGGCTCTGCCGATCGCGCACAGCGGCGCTCCGTCCTTGCTTGACTCTGAACCCTGCCGACACTCGCTCTCGCTCTCACCATCGGCAGAGCCCGCCTCCGACACTGCAAACGTCCGGCGATTTCTCCCACGGCAAAGGTACCAGCGCGGAAAGCTCTCGCTCCTCCTCACCTTCCCTTGCCAGCGCTTTCGCAGCGTAGCGCACAACGGTGACCTGCGCTTGCCTTCCCTCCGCGCACTCTGAATACACGCAGTCTCGGGCTCGCTCTGGGCACGGAGGAGCTCCCCAAGCGCAAACGTCAGGCGATTTCTCCCACACGGTAGCTCTCAGGGCTTAGAGCTGTGGCTGCTCCTCACCTTCCCTTGCGAGCGCTTTCACAGCCAAACGCACCCTGGGGATCTGCCCTTGCCTAGCCTCCCAGCGCTCCCGATACACACGCATTGTCAAGCTCTCGCTCACTCTCGGCAGAGAGACGTTCCCCAAGTGCAAACGTCCGGCGATTTCCCCACACTGTCGCTCTCAGGGCTTAGAGCTGTGGCTGCTCCTCACCTTCCCTTGCGAGCGCTTTCACAGCCAAGCGCACACGGGGCTCCGGGCTTGCCCGGCTCCTAATACTGCCCACCCTCTGTCTCACGATCGGCAGAGCCCTGCTCCAGCACTGCAAACATCCGGCGCTTTCTCCCGCACCCAAGGGGCCAGCACTGAAAGCTCATGCTGCTCCTCGCCTTCCCGTGCCAGCGCTTTCGCAGCACCAAGGCCTTAGAATTACGGGCTGGGAGAAATTGCCGGACGTGTGCACTTTGGGAGCTGGTCTCTGCCGAGAGTGAGGGGGAGCTTGAGAAAGTGTATTGGCAAGTGCCGGGAGGCAAGACAAGGGCAGATCCTCGGTGCGTGTTTAGCTGTGAAAGCGCTGGCAAAGCGAAGGTGAGGGCCAGCAACAGCACTAAGCCCTTAGACCTATTGTGCGGAGAAATCGCTGGCCTCTTGCGCTTCGGGAGCTGCTCTCTGCCGAGAGTGAGAGGGAGCTCGAGAACGCGTATTCGAAGGGCCTGGAGGAAAGGCGAGTGCGGTTCACCACTGTGCGCTACGCTGCGAAAGCGCTGGCAAGGCAAGGTGGGGAGCGGCAGGAACTTTCAGTGCTGGCGCTGTTGCCGTGGGAGAAATCGCCGGACGTTCGCAGTGTCGGAGCAGGGCTCTGCCGATCGCGCACAGCGGCGCTCCGTCCTTGCTTGACTCTGAACCCTGCCGACACTCGCTCTCGCTCTCACCATCGGCAGAGCCCGCCTCCGACACTGCAAACGTCCGGCGATTTCTCCCACGGCAAAGGTACCAGCGCGGAAAGCTCTCGCTCCTCCTCACCTTCCCTTGCCAGCGCTTTCGCAGCGTAGCGCACAACGGTGACCTGCGCTTGCCTTCCCTCCGCGCACTCTGAATACACGCAGTCTCGGGCTCGCTCTGGGCACGGAGGAGCTCCCCAAGCGCAAACGTCAGGCGATTTCTCCCACACGGTAGCTCTCAGGGCTTAGAGCTGTGGCTGCTCCTCACCTTCCCTTGCGAGCGCTTTCACAGCCAAACGCACCCTGGGGATCTGCCCTTGCCTAGCCTCCCAGCGCTCCCGATACACACGCATTGTCAAGCTCTCGCTCACTCTCGGCAGAGAGACGTTCCCCAAGTGCAAACGTCCGGCGATTTCCCCACACTGTCGCTCTCAGGGCTTAGAGCTGTGGCTGCTCCTCACCTTCCCTTGCGAGCGCTTTCACAGCCAAGCGCACACGGGGCTCCGGGCTTGCCCGGCTCCTAATACTGCCCACCCTCTGTCTCACGATCGGCAGAGCCCTGCTCCAGCACTGCAAACATCCGGCGCTTTCTCCCGCACCCAAGGGGCCAGCACTGAAAGCTCATGCTGCTCCTCGCCTTCCCGTGCCAGCGCTTTCGCAGCACCAAGGCCTTAGAATTACGGGCTGGGAGAAATTGCCGGACGTGTGCACTTTGGGAGCTGGTCTCTGCCGAGAGTGAGGGGGAGCTTGAGAAAGTGTATTGGCAAGTGCCGGGAGGCAAGACAAGGGCAGATCCTCGGTGCGTGTTTAGCTGTGAAAGCGCTGGCAAAGCGAAGGTGAGGGCCAGCAACAGCACTAAGCCCTTAGACCTATTGTGCGGAGAAATCGCTGGCCTCTTGCGCTTCGGGAGCTGCTCTCTGCCGAGAGTGAGAGGGAGCTCGAGAACGCGTATTCGAAGGGCCTGGAGGAAAGGCGAGTGCGGTTCACCACTGTGCGCTACGCTGCGAAAGCGCTGGCAAGGCAAGGTGGGGAGCGGCAGGAACTTTCAGTGCTGGCGCTGTTGCCGTGGGAGAAATCGCCGGACGTTCGCAGTGTCGGAGCAGGGCTCTGCCGATCGCGCACAGCGGCGCTCCGTCCTTGCTTGACTCTGAACCCTGCCGACACTCGCTCTCGCTCTCACCATCGGCAGAGCCCGCCTCCGACACTGCAAACGTCCGGCGATTTCTCCCACGGCAAAGGTACCAGCGCGGAAAGCTCTCGCTCCTCCTCACCTTCCCTTGCCAGCGCTTTCGCAGCGTAGCGCACAACGGTGACCTGCGCTTGCCTTCCCTCCGCGCACTCTGAATACACGCAGTCTCGGGCTCGCTCTGGGCACGGAGGAGCTCCCCAAGCGCAAACGTCAGGCGATTTCTCCCACACGGTAGCTCTCAGGGCTTAGAGCTGTGGCTGCTCCTCACCTTCCCTTGCGAGCGCTTTCACAGCCAAACGCACCCTGGGGATCTGCCCTTGCCTAGCCTCCCAGCGCTCCCGATACACACGCATTGTCAAGCTCTCGCTCACTCTCGGCAGAGAGACGTTCCCCAAGTGCAAACGTCCGGCGATTTCCCCACACTGTCGCTCTCAGGGCTTAGAGCTGTGGCTGCTCCTCACCTTCCCTTGCGAGCGCTTTCACAGCCAAGCGCACACGGGGCTCCGGGCTTGCCCGGCTCCTAATACTGCCCGCCCTCTGTCTCACGATCGGCAGAGCCCTGCTCCAGCACTGCAAACATCCGGCGCTTTCTCCCGCACCCAAGGGGCCAGCACTGAAAGCTCATGCTGCTCCTCGCCTTCCCGTGCCAGCGCTTTCGCAGCACCAAGGCCTTAGAATTACGGGCTGGGAGAAATTGCCGGACGTGTGCACTTTGGGAGCTGGTCTCTGCCGAGAGTGAGGGGGAGCTTGAGAAAGTGTATTGGCAAGTGCCGGGAGGCAAGACAAGGGCAGATCCTCGGTGCGTGTTTAGCTGTGAAAGCGCTGGCAAAGCGAAGGTGAGGGCCAGCAACAGCACTAAGCCCTTAGACCTATTGTGCGGAGAAATCGCTGGCCTCTTGCGCTTCGGGAGCTGCTCTCTGCCGAGAGTGAGAGGGAGCTCGAGAACGCGTATTCGAAGGGCCTGGAGGAAAGGCGAGTGCGGTTCACCACTGTGCGCTACGCTGCGAAAGCGCTGGCAAGGCAAGGTGGGGAGCGGCAGGAACTTTCAGTGCTGGCGCTGTTGCCGTGGGAGAAATCGCCGGACGTTCGCAGTGTCGGAGCAGGGCTCTGCCGATCGCGCACAGCGGCGCTCCGTCCTTGCTTGACTCTGAACCCTGCCGACACTCGCTCTCGCTCTCACCATCGGCAGAGCCCGCCTCCGACACTGCAAACGTCCGGCGATTTCTCCCACGGCAAAGGTACCAGCGCGGAAAGCTCTCGCTCCTCCTCACCTTCCCTTGCCAGCGCTTTCGCAGCGTAGCGCACAACGGTGACCTGCGCTTGCCTTCCCTCCGCGCACTCTGAATACACGCAGTCTCGGGCTCGCTCTGGGCACGGAGGAGCTCCCCAAGCGCAAACGTCAGGCGATTTCTCCCACACGGTAGCTCTCAGGGCTTAGAGCTGTGGCTGCTCCTCACCTTCCCTTGCGAGCGCTTTCACAGCCAAACGCACCCTGGGGATCTGCCCTTGCCTAGCCTCCCAGCGCTCCCGATACACACGCATTGTCAAGCTCTCGCTCACTCTCGGCAGAGAGACGTTCCCCAAGTGCAAACGTCCGGCGATTTCCCCACACTGTCGCTCTCAGGGCTTAGAGCTGTGGCTGCTCCTCACCTTCCCTTGCGAGCGCTTTCACAGCCAAGCGCACACGGGGCTCCGGGCTTGCCCGGCTCCTAATACTGCCCACCCTCTGTCTCACGATCGGCAGAGCCCTGCTCCAGCACTGCAAACATCCGGCGCTTTCTCCCGCACCCAAGGGGCCAGCACTGAAAGCTCATGCTGCTCCTCGCCTTCCCGTGCCAGCGCTTTCGCAGCACCAAGGCCTTAGAATTACGGGCTGGGAGAAATTGCCGGACGTGTGCACTTTGGGAGCTGGTCTCTGCCGAGAGTGAGGGGGAGCTTGAGAAAGTGTATTGGCAAGTGCCGGGAGGCAAGACAAGGGCAGATCCTCGGTGCGTGTTTAGCTGTGAAAGCGCTGGCAAAGCGAAGGTGAGGCCCAGCAACAGCACTAAGCCCTTAGACCTATTGTGCGGAGAAATCGCTGGCCTCTTGCGCTTCGGGAGCTGCTCTCTGCCGAGAGTGAGAGGGAGCTCGAGAACGCGTATTCGAAGGGCCTGGAGGAAAGGCGAGTGCGGTTCACCACTGTGCGCTACGCTGCGAAAGCGCTGGCAAGGCAAGGTGGGGAGCGGCAGGAACTTTCAGTGCTGGCGCTGTTGCCGTGGGAGAAATCGCCGGACGTTCGCAGTGTCGGAGCAGGGCTCTGCCGATCGCGCACAGCGGCGCTCCGTCCTTGCTTGACTCTGAACCCTGCCGACACTCGCTCTCGCTCTCACCATCGGCAGAGCCCGCCTCCGACACTGCAAACGTCCGGCGATTTCTCCCACGGCAAAGGTACCAGCGCGGAAAGCTCTCGCTCCTCCTCACCTTCCCTTGCCAGCGCTTTCGCAGCGTAGCGCACAACGGTGACCTGCGCTTGCCTTCCCTCCGCGCACTCTGAATACACGCAGTCTCGGGCTCGCTCTGGGCACGGAGGAGCTCCCCAAGCGCAAACGTCAGGCGATTTCTCCCACACGGTAGCTCTCAGGGCTTAGAGCTGTGGCTGCTCCTCACCTTCCCTTGCGAGCGCTTTCACAGCCAAACGCACCCTGGGGATCTGCCCTTGCCTAGCCTCCCAGCGCTCCCGATACACACGCATTGTCAAGCTCTCGCTCACTCTCGGCAGAGAGACGTTCCCCAAGTGCAAACGTCCGGCGATTTCCCCACACTGTCGCTCTCAGGGCTTAGAGCTGTGGCTGCTCCTCACCTTCCCTTGCGAGCGCTTTCACAGCCAAGCGCACACGGGGCTCCGGGCTTGCCCGGCTCCTAATACTGCCCACCCTCTGTCTCACGATCGGCAGAGCCCTGCTCCAGCACTGCAAACATCCGGCGCTTTCTCCCGCACCCAAGGGGCCAGCACTGAAAGCTCATGCTGCTCCTCGCCTTCCCGTGCCAGCGCTTTCGCAGCACCAAGGCCTTAGAATTACGGGCTGGGAGAAATTGCCGGACGTGTGCACTTTGGGAGCTGGTCTCTGCCGAGAGTGAGGGGGAGCTTGAGAAAGTGTATTGGCAAGTGCCGGGAGGCAAGACAAGGGCAGATCCTCGGTGCGTGTTTAGCTGTGAAAGCGCTGGCAAAGCGAAGGTGAGGGCCAGCAACAGCACTAAGCCCTTAGACCTATTGTGCGGAGAAATCGCTGGCCTCTTGCGCTTCGGGAGCTGCTCTCTGCCGAGAGTGAGAGGGAGCTCGAGAACGCGTATTCGAAGGGCCTGGAGGAAAGGCGAGTGCGGTTCACCACTGTGCGCTACGCTGCGAAAGCGCTGGCAAGGCAAGGTGGGGAGCGGCAGGAACTTTCAGTGCTGGCGCTGTTGCCGTGGGAGAAATCGCCGGACGTTCGCAGTGTCGGAGCAGGGCTCTGCCGATCGCGCACAGCGGCGCTCCGTCCTTGCTTGACTCTGAACCCTGCCGACACTCGCTCTCGCTCTCACCATCGGCAGAGCCCGCCTCCGACACTGCAAACGTCCGGCGATTTCTCCCACGGCAAAGGTACCAGCGCGGAAAGCTCTCGCTCCTCCTCACCTTCCCTTGCCAGCGCTTTCGCAGCGTAGCGCACAACGGTGACCTGCGCTTGCCTTCCCTCCGCGCACTCTGAATACACGCAGTCTCGGGCTCGCTCTGGGCACGGAGGAGCTCCCCAAGCGCAAACGTCAGGCGATTTCTCCCACACGGTAGCTCTCAGGGCTTAGAGCTGTGGCTGCTCCTCACCTTCCCTTGCGAGCGCTTTCACAGCCAAACGCACCCTGGGGATCTGCCCTTGCCTAGCCTCCCAGCGCTCCCGATACACACGCATTGTCAAGCTCTCGCTCACTCTCGGCAGAGAGACGTTCCCCAAGTGCAAACGTCCGGCGATTTCCCCACACTGTCGCTCTCAGGGCTTAGAGCTGTGGCTGCTCCTCACCTTCCCTTGCGAGCGCTTTCACAGCCAAGCGCACACGGGGCTCCGGGCTTGCCCGGCTCCTAATACTGCCCACCCTCTGTCTCACGATCGGCAGAGCCCTGCTCCAGCACTGCAAACATCCGGCGCTTTCTCCCGCACCCAAGGGGCCAGCACTGAAAGCTCATGCTGCTCCTCGCCTTCCCGTGCCAGCGCTTTCGCAGCACCAAGGCCTTAGAATTACGGGCTGGGAGAAATTGCCGGACGTGTGCACTTTGGGAGCTGGTCTCTGCCGAGAGTGAGGGGGAGCTTGAGAAAGTGTATTGGCAAGTGCCGGGAGGCAAGACAAGGGCAGATCCTCGGTGCGTGTTTAGCTGTGAAAGCGCTGGCAAAGCGAAGGTGAGGGCCAGCAACAGCACTAAGCCCTTAGACCTATTGTGCGGAGAAATCGCTGGCCTCTTGCGCTTCGGGAGCTGCTCTCTGCCGAGAGTGAGAGGGAGCTCGAGAACGCGTATTCGAAGGGCCTGGAGGAAAGGCGAGTGCGGTTCACCACTGTGCGCTACGCTGCGAAAGCGCTGGCAAGGCAAGGTGGGGAGCGGCAGGAACTTTCAGTGCTGGCGCTGTTGCCGTGGGAGAAATCGCCGGACGTTCGCAGTGTCGGAGCAGGGCTCTGCCGATCGCGCACAGCGGCGCTCCGTCCTTGCTTGACTCTGAACCCTGCCGACACTCGCTCTCGCTCTCACCATCGGCAGAGCCCGCCTCCGACACTGCAAACGTCCGGCGATTTCTCCCACGGCAAAGGTACCAGCGCGGAAAGCTCTCGCTCCTCCTCACCTTCCCTTGCCAGCGCTTTCGCAGCGTAGCGCACAACGGTGACCTGCGCTTGCCTTCCCTCCGCGCACTCTGAATACACGCAGTCTCGGGCTCGCTCTGGGCACGGAGGAGCTCCCCAAGCGCAAACGTCAGGCGATTTCTCCCACACGGTAGCTCTCAGGGCTTAGAGCTGTGGCTGCTCCTCACCTTCCCTTGCGAGCGCTTTCACAGCCAAACGCACCCTGGGGATCTGCCCTTGCCTAGCCTCCCAGCGCTCCCGATACACACGCATTGTCAAGCTCTCGCTCACTCTCGGCAGAGAGACGTTCCCCAAGTGCAAACGTCCGGCGATTTCCCCACACTGTCGCTCTCAGGGCTTAGAGCTGTGGCTGCTCCTCACCTTCCCTTGCGAGCGCTTTCACAGCCAAGCGCACACGGGGCTCCGGGCTTGCCCGGCTCCTAATACTGCCCGCCCTCTGTCTCACGATCGGCAGAGCCCTGCTCCAGCACTGCAAACATCCGGCGCTTTCTCCCGCACCCAAGGGGCCAGCACTGAAAGCTCATGCTGCTCCTCGCCTTCCCGTGCCAGCGCTTTCGCAGCACCAAGGCCTTAGAATTACGGGCTGGGAGAAATTGCCGGACGTGTGCACTTTGGGAGCTGGTCTCTGCCGAGAGTGAGGGGGAGCTTGAGAAAGTGTATTGGCAAGTGCCGGGAGGCAAGACAAGGGCAGATCCTCGGTGCGTGTTTAGCTGTGAAAGCGCTGGCAAAGCGAAGGTGAGGGCCAGCAACAGCACTAAGCCCTTAGACCTATTGTGCGGAGAAATCGCTGGCCTCTTGCGCTTCGGGAGCTGCTCTCTGCCGAGAGTGAGAGGGAGCTCGAGAACGCGTATTCGAAGGGCCTGGAGGAAAGGCGAGTGCGGTTCACCACTGTGCGCTACGCTGCGAAAGCGCTGGCAAGGCAAGGTGGGGAGCGGCAGGAACTTTCAGTGCTGGCGCTGTTGCCGTGGGAGAAATCGCCGGACGTTCGCAGTGTCGGAGCAGGGCTCTGCCGATCGCGCACAGCGGCGCTCCGTCCTTGCTTGACTCTGAACCCTGCCGACACTCGCTCTCGCTCTCACCATCGGCAGAGCCCGCCTCCGACACTGCAAACGTCCGGCGATTTCTCCCACGGCAAAGGTACCAGCGCGGAAAGCTCTCGCTCCTCCTCACCTTCCCTTGCCAGCGCTTTCGCAGCGTAGCGCACAACGGTGACCTGCGCTTGCCTTCCCTCCGCGCACTCTGAATACACGCAGTCTCGGGCTCGCTCTGGGCACGGAGGAGCTCCCCAAGCGCAAACGTCAGGCGATTTCTCCCACACGGTAGCTCTCAGGGCTTAGAGCTGTGGCTGCTCCTCACCTTCCCTTGCGAGCGCTTTCACAGCCAAACGCACCCTGGGGATCTGCCCTTGCCTAGCCTCCCAGCGCTCCCGATACACACGCATTGTCAAGCTCTCGCTCACTCTCGGCAGAGAGACGTTCCCCAAGTGCAAACGTCCGGCGATTTCCCCACACTGTCGCTCTCAGGGCTTAGAGCTGTGGCTGCTCCTCACCTTCCCTTGCGAGCGCTTTCACAGCCAAGCGCACACGGGGCTCCGGGCTTGCCCAGCTCCTAATACTGCCCACCCTCTGTCTCACGATCGGCAGAGCCCTGCTCCAGCACTGCAAACATCCGGCGCTTTCTCCCGCACCCAAGGGGCCAGCACTGAAAGCTCATGCTGCTCCTCGCCTTCCCGTGCCAGCGCTTTCGCAGCACCAAGGCCTTAGAATTACGGGCTGGGAGAAATTGCCGGACGTGTGCACTTTGGGAGCTGGTCTCTGCCGAGAGTGAGGGGGAGCTTGAGAAAGTGTATTGGCAAGTGCCGGGAGGCAAGACAAGGGCAGATCCTCGGTGCGTGTTTAGCTGTGAAAGCGCTGGCAAAGCGAAGGTGAGGGCCAGCAACAGCACTAAGCCCTTAGACCTATTGTGCGGAGAAATCGCTGGCCTCTTGCGCTTCGGGAGCTGCTCTCTGCCGAGAGTGAGAGGGAGCTCGAGAACGCGTATTCGAAGGGCCTGGAGGAAAGGCGAGTGCGGTTCACCACTGTGCGCTACGCTGCGAAAGCGCTGGCAAGGCAAGGTGGGGAGCGGCAGGAACTTTCAGTGCTGGCGCTGTTGCCGTGGGAGAAATCGCCGGACGTTCGCAGTGTCGGAGCAGGGCTCTGCCGATCGCGCACAGCGGCGCTCCGTCCTTGCTTGACTCTGAACCCTGCCGACGCTCGCTCTCGCTCTCACCATCGGCAGAGCCCGCCTCCGACACTGCAAACGTCCAGCGATTTCTCCCACGGCAAAGGTACCAGCGCGGAAAGCTCTCGCTCCTCCTCACCTTCCCTTGCCAGCGCTTTCGCAGCGTAGCGCACAACGGTGACCTGCGCTTGCCTTCCCTCCGCGCACTCTGAATACACGCAGTCTCGGGCTCGCTCTGGGCACGGAGGAGCTCCCCAAGCGCAAACGTCAGGCGATTTCTCCCACACGGTAGCTCTCAGGGCTTAGAGCTGTGGCTGCTCCTCACCTTCCCTTGCGAGCGCTTTCACAGCCAAACGCACCCTGGGGATCTGCCCTTGCCTAGCCTCCCAGCGCTCCCGATACACACGCATTGTCAAGCTCTCGCTCACTCTCGGCAGAGAGACGTTCCCCAAGTGCAAACGTCCGGCGATTTCCCCACACTGTCGCTCTCAGGGCTTAGAGCTGTGGCTGCTCCTCACCTTCCCTTGCGAGCGCTTTCACAGCCAAGCGCACACGGGGCTCCGGGCTTGCCCGGCTCCTAATACTGCCCGCCCTCTGTCTCACGATCGGCAGAGCCCTGCTCCAGCACTGCAAACATCCGGCGCTTTCTCCCGCACCCAAGGGGCCAGCACTGAAAGCTCATGCTGCTCCTCGCCTTCCCGTGCCAGCGCTTTCGCAGCACCAAGGCCTTAGAATTACGGGCTGGGAGAAATTGCCGGACGTGTGCACTTTGGGAGCTGGTCTCTGCCGAGAGTGAGGGGGAGCTTGAGAAAGTGTATTGGCAAGTGCCGGGAGGCAAGACAAGGGCAGATCCTCGGTGCGTGTTTAGCTGTGAAAGCGCTGGCAAAGCGAAGGTGAGGGCCAGCAACAGCACTAAGCCCTTAGACCTATTGTGCGGAGAAATCGCTGGCCTCTTGCGCTTCGGCAGCTGCTCTCTGCCGAGAGTGAGAGGGAGCTCGAGAACGCGTATTCGAAGGGCCTGGAGGAAAGGCGAGTGCGGTTCACCACTGTGCGCTACGCTGCGAAAGCGCTGGCAAGGCAAGGTGGGGAGCGGCAGGAACTTTCAGTGCTGGCGCTGTTGCCGTGGGAGAAATCGCCGGACGTTCGCAGTGTCGGAGCAGGGCTCTGCCGATCGCGCACAGCGGCGCTCCGTCCTTGCTTGACTCTGAACCCTGCCGACACTCGCTCTCGCTCTCACCATCGGCAGAGCCCGCCTCCGACACTGCAAACGTCCGGCGATTTCTCCCACGGCAAAGGTACCAGCGCGGAAAGCTCTCGCTCCTCCTCACCTTCCCTTGCCAGCGCTTTCGCAGCGTAGCGCACAACGGTGACCTGCGCTTGCCTTCCCTCCGCGCACTCTGAATACACGCAGTCTCGGGCTCGCTCTGGGCACGGAGGAGCTCCCCAAGCGCAAACGTCAGGCGATTTCTCCCACACGGTAGCTCTCAGGGCTTAGAGCTGTGGCTGCTCCTCACCTTCCCTTGCGAGCGCTTTCACAGCCAAACGCACCCTGGGGATCTGCCCTTGCCTAGCCTCCCAGCGCTCCCGATACACACGCATTGTCAAGCTCTCGCTCACTCTCGGCAGAGAGACGTTCCCCAAGTGCAAACGTCCGGCGATTTCCCCACACTGTCGCTCTCAGGGCTTAGAGCTGTGGCTGCTCCTCACCTTCCCTTGCGAGCGCTTTCACAGCCAAGCGCACACGGGGCTCCGGGCTTGCCCGGCTCCTAATACTGCCCACCCTCTGTCTCACGATCGGCAGAGCCCTGCTCCAGCACTGCAAACATCCGGCGCTTTCTCCCGCACCCAAGGGGCCAGCACTGAAAGCTCATGCTGCTCCTCGCCTTCCCGTGCCAGCGCTTTCGCAGCACCAAGGCCTTAGAATTACGGGCTGGGAGAAATTGCCGGACGTGTGCACTTTGGGAGCTGGTCTCTGCCGAGAGTGAGGGGGAGCTTGAGAAAGTGTATTGGCAAGTGCCGGGAGGCAAGACAAGGGCAGATCCTCGGTGCGTGTTTAGCTGTGAAAGCGCTGGCAAAGCGAAGGTGAGGCCCAGCAACAGCACTAAGCCCTTAGACCTATTGTGCGGAGAAATCGCTGGCCTCTTGCGCTTCGGGAGCTGCTCTCTGCCGAGAGTGAGAGGGAGCTCGAGAACGCGTATTCGAAGGGCCTGGAGGAAAGGCGAGTGCGGTTCACCACTGTGCGCTACGCTGCGAAAGCGCTGGCAAGGCAAGGTGGGGAGCGGCAGGAACTTTCAGTGCTGGCGCTGTTGCCGTGGGAGAAATCGCCGGACGTTCGCAGTGTCGGAGCAGGGCTCTGCCGATCGCGCACAGCGGCGCTCCGTCCTTGCTTGACTCTGAACCCTGCCGACACTCGCTCTCGCTCTCACCATCGGCAGAGCCCGCCTCCGACACTGCAAACGTCCGGCGATTTCTCCCACGGCAAAGGTACCAGCGCGGAAAGCTCTCGCTCCTCCTCACCTTCCCTTGCCAGCGCTTTCGCAGCGTAGCGCACAACGGTGACCTGCGCTTGCCTTCCCTCCGCGCACTCTGAATACACGCAGTCTCGGGCTCGCTCTGGGCACGGAGGAGCTCCCCAAGCGCAAACGTCAGGCGATTTCTCCCACACGGTAGCTCTCAGGGCTTAGAGCTGTGGCTGCTCCTCACCTTCCCTTGCGAGCGCTTTCACAGCCAAACGCACCCTGGGGATCTGCCCTTGCCTAGCCTCCCAGCGCTCCCGATACACACGCATTGTCAAGCTCTCGCTCACTCTCGGCAGAGAGACGTTCCCCAAGTGCAAACGTCCGGCGATTTCCCCACACTGTCGCTCTCAGGGCTTAGAGCTGTGGCTGCTCCTCACCTTCCCTTGCGAGCGCTTTCACAGCCAAGCGCACACGGGGCTCCGGGCTTGCCCGGCTCCTAATACTGCCCGCCCTCTGTCTCACGATCGGCAGAGCCCTGCTCCAGCACTGCAAACATCCGGCGCTTTCTCCCGCACCCAAGGGGCCAGCACTGAAAGCTCATGCTGCTCCTCGCCTTCCCGTGCCAGCGCTTTCGCAGCACCAAGGCCTTAGAATTACGGGCTGGGAGAAATTGCCGGACGTGTGCACTTTGGGAGCTGGTCTCTGCCGAGAGTGAGGGGGAGCTTGAGAAAGTGTATTGGCAAGTGCCGGGAGGCAAGACAAGGGCAGATCCTCGGTGCGTGTTTAGCTGTGAAAGCGCTGGCAAAGCGAAGGTGAGGGCCAGCAACAGCACTAAGCCCTTAGACCTATTGTGCGGAGAAATCGCTGGCCTCTTGCGCTTCGGCAGCTGCTCTCTGCCGAGAGTGAGAGGGAGCTCGAGAACGCGTATTCGAAGGGCCTGGAGGAAAGGCGAGTGCGGTTCACCACTGTGCGCTACGCTGCGAAAGCGCTGGCAAGGCAAGGTGGGGAGCGGCAGGAACTTTCAGTGCTGGCGCTGTTGCCGTGGGAGAAATCGCCGGACGTTCGCAGTGTCGGAGCAGGGCTCTGCCGATCGCGCACAGCGGCGCTCCGTCCTTGCTTGACTCTGAACCCTGCCGACACTCGCTCTCGCTCTCACCATCGGCAGAGCCCGCCTCCGACACTGCAAACGTCCGGCGATTTCTCCCACGGCAAAGGTACCAGCGCGGAAAGCTCTCGCTCCTCCTCACCTTCCCTTGCCAGCGCTTTCGCAGCGTAGCGCACAACGGTGACCTGCGCTTGCCTTCCCTCCGCGCACTCTGAATACACGCAGTCTCGGGCTCGCTCTGGGCACGGAGGAGCTCCCCAAGCGCAAACGTCAGGCGATTTCTCCCACACGGTAGCTCTCAGGGCTTAGAGCTGTGGCTGCTCCTCACCTTCCCTTGCGAGCGCTTTCACAGCCAAACGCACCCTGGGGATCTGCCCTTGCCTAGCCTCCCAGCGCTCCCGATACACACGCATTGTCAAGCTCTCGCTCACTCTCGGCAGAGAGACGTTCCCCAAGTGCAAACGTCCGGCGATTTCCCCACACTGTCGCTCTCAGGGCTTAGAGCTGTGGCTGCTCCTCACCTTCCCTTGCGAGCGCTTTCACAGCCAAGCGCACACGGGGCTCCGGGCTTGCCCGGCTCCTAATACTGCCCACCCTCTGTCTCACGATCGGCAGAGCCCTGCTCCAGCACTGCAAACATCCGGCGCTTTCTCCCGCACCCAAGGGGCCAGCACTGAAAGCTCATGCTGCTCCTCGCCTTCCCGTGCCAGCGCTTTCGCAGCACCAAGGCCTTAGAATTACGGGCTGGGAGAAATTGCCGGACGTGTGCACTTTGGGAGCTGGTCTCTGCCGAGAGTGAGGGGGAGCTTGAGAAAGTGTATTGGCAAGTGCCGGGAGGCAAGACAAGGGCAGATCCTCGGTGCGTGTTTAGCTGTGAAAGCGCTGGCAAAGCGAAGGTGAGGCCCAGCAACAGCACTAAGCCCTTAGACCTATTGTGCGGAGAAATCGCTGGCCTCTTGCGCTTCGGGAGCTGCTCTCTGCCGAGAGTGAGAGGGAGCTCGAGAACGCGTATTCGAAGGGCCTGGAGGAAAGGCGAGTGCGGTTCACCACTGTGCGCTACGCTGCGAAAGCGCTGGCAAGGCAAGGTGGGGAGCGGCAGGAACTTTCAGTGCTGGCGCTGTTGCCGTGGGAGAAATCGCCGGACGTTCGCAGTGTCGGAGCAGGGCTCTGCCGATCGCGCACAGCGGCGCTCCGTCCTTGCTTGACTCTGAACCCTGCCGACACTCGCTCTCGCTCTCACCATCGGCAGAGCCCGCCTCCGACACTGCAAACGTCCGGCGATTTCTCCCACGGCAAAGGTACCAGCGCGGAAAGCTCTCGCTCCTCCTCACCTTCCCTTGCCAGCGCTTTCGCAGCGTAGCGCACAACGGTGACCTGCGCTTGCCTTCCCTCCGCGCACTCTGAATACACGCAGTCTCGGGCTCGCTCTGGGCACGGAGGAGCTCCCCAAGCGCAAACGTCAGGCGATTTCT
The DNA here is from genome assembly GCF_030463565.1 of Pelecanus crispus. Taxonomy (NCBI): domain Eukaryota; kingdom Metazoa; phylum Chordata; class Aves; order Pelecaniformes; family Pelecanidae; genus Pelecanus; species Pelecanus crispus. Next base: position 12,527,619 of record NC_134656.1, read on the forward strand.
CCCACACGGTAGCTCTCAGGGCTTAGAGCTGTGGCTGCTCCTCACCTTCCCTTGCGAGCGCTTTCACAGCCAAACGCACCCTGGGGATCTGCCCTTGCCTAGCCTCCCAGCGCTCCCGATACACACGCATTGTCAAGCTCTCGCTCACTCTCGGCAGAGAGACGTTCCCCAAGTGCAAACGTCAGGCGATTTCCCCACACTGTCGCTCTCAGGGCTTAGAGCTGTGGCTGCTCCTCACCTTCCCTTGCGAGCGCTTTCACAGCCAAGCGCACACGGGGCTCCGGGCTTGCCCGGCTCCTAATACTGCCCACCCTCTGTCTCACGATCGGCAGAGCCCTGCTCCAGCACTGCAAACATCCGGCGCTTTCTCCCGCACCCAAGGGGCCAGCACTGAAAGCTCATGCTGCTCCTCGCCTTCCCGTGCCAGCGCTTTCGCAGCACCAAGGCCTTAGAATTACGGGCTGGGAGAAATTGCCGGACGTGTGCACTTTGGGAGCTGGTCTCTGCCGAGAGTGAGGGGGAGCTTGAGAAAGTGTATTGGCAAGTGCCGGGAGGCAAGACAAGGGCAGATCCTCGGTGCGTGTTTAGCTGTGAAAGCGCTGGCAAAGCGAAGGTGAGGGCCAGCAACAGCACTAAGCCCTTAGACCTATTGTGCGGAGAAATCGCTGGCCTCTTGCGCTTCGGCAGCTGCTCTCTGCCGAGAGTGAGAGGGAGCTCGAGAACGCGTATTCGAAGGGCCTGGAGGAAAGGCGAGTGCGGTTCACCACTGTGCGCTACGCTGCGAAAGCGCTGGCAAGGCAAGGTGGGGAGCGGCAGGAACTTTCAGTGCTGGCGCTGTTGCCGTGGGAGAAATCGCCGGACGTTCGCAGTGTCGGAGCAGGGCTCTGCCGATCGCGCACAGCGGCGCTCCGTCCTTGCTTGACTCTGAACCCTGCCGACACTCGCTCTCGCTCTCACCATCGGCAGAGCCCGCCTCCGACACTGCAAACGTCCGGCGATTTCTCCCACGGCAAAGGTACCAGCGCGGAAAGCTCTCGCTCCTCCTCACCTTCCCTTGCCAGCGCTTTCGCAGCGTAGCGCACAACGGTGACCTGCGCTTGCCTTCCCTCCGCGCACTCTGAATACACGCAGTCTCGGGCTCGCTCTGGGCACGGAGGAGCTCCCCAAGCGCAAACGTCAGGCGATTTCTCCCACACGGTAGCTCTCAGGGCTTAGAGCTGTGGCTGCTCCTCACCTTCCCTTGCGAGCGCTTTCACAGCCAAACGCACCCTGGGGATCTGCCCTTGCCTAGCCTCCCAGCGCTCCCGATACACACGCATTGTCAAGCTCTCGCTCACTCTCGGCAGAGAGACGTTCCCCAAGTGCAAACGTCCGGCGATTTCCCCACACTGTCGCTCTCAGGGCTTAGAGCTGTGGCTGCTCCTCACCTTCCCTTGCGAGCGCTTTCACAGCCAAGCGCACACGGGGCTCCGGGCTTGCCCGGCTCCTAATACTGCCCACCCTCTGTCTCACGATCGGCAGAGCCCTGCTCCAGCACTGCAAACATCCGGCGCTTTCTCCCGCACCCAAGGGGCCAGCACTGAAAGCTCATGCTGCTCCTCGCCTTCCCGTGCCAGCGCTTTCGCAGCACCAAGGCCTTAGAATTACGGGCTGGGAGAAATTGCCGGACGTGTGCACTTTGGGAGCTGGTCTCTGCCGAGAGTGAGGGGGAGCTTGAGAAAGTGTATTGGCAAGTGCCGGGAGGCAAGACAAGGGCAGATCCTCGGTGCGTGTTTAGCTGTGAAAGCGCTGGCAAAGCGAAGGTGAGGGCCAGCAACAGCACTAAGCCCTTAGACCTATTGTGCGGAGAAATCGCTGGCCTCTTGCGCTTCGGGAGCTGCTCTCTGCCGAGAGTGAGAGGGAGCTCGAGAACGCGTATTCGAAGGGCCTGGAGGAAAGGCGAGTGCGGTTCACCACTGTGCGCTACGCTGCGAAAGCGCTGGCAAGGCAAGGTGGGGAGCGGCAGGAACTTTCAGTGCTGGCGCTGTTGCCGTGGGAGAAATCGCCGGACGTTCGCAGTGTCGGAGCAGGGCTCTGCCGATCGCGCACAGCGGCGCTCCGTCCTTGCTTGACTCTGAACCCTGCCGACGCTCGCTCTCGCTCTCACCATCGGCAGAGCCCGCCTCCGACACTGCAAACGTCCGGCGATTTCTCCCACGGCAAAGGTACCAGCGCGGAAAGCTCTCGCTCCTCCTCACCTTCCCTTGCCAGCGCTTTCGCAGCGTAGCGCACAACGGTGACCTGCGCTTGCCTTCCCTCCGCGCACTCTGAATACACGCAGTCTCGGGCTCGCTCTGGGCACGGAGGAGCTCCCCAAGCGCAAACGTCAGGCGATTTCTCCCACACGGTAGCTCTCAGGGCTTAGAGCTGTGGCTGCTCCTCACCTTCCCTTGCGAGCGCTTTCACAGCCAAGCGCACACGGGGCTCCGGGCTTGCCCGGCTCCTAATACTGCCCACCCTCTGTCTCACGATCGGCAGAGCCCTGCTCCAGCACTGCAAACATCCGGCGCTTTCTCCCGCACCCAAGGGGCCAGCACTGAAAGCTCATGCTGCTCCTCGCCTTCCCGTGCCAGCGCTTTCGCAGCACCAAGGCCTTAGAATTACGGGCTGGGAGAAATTGCCGGACGTGTGCACTTTGGGAGCTGGTCTCTGCCGAGAGTGAGGGGGAGCTTGAGAAAGTGTATTGGCAAGTGCCGGGAGGCAAGACAAGGGCAGATCCTCGGTGCGTGTTTAGCTGTGAAAGCGCTGGCAAAGCGAAGGTGAGGGCCAGCAACAGCACTAAGCCCTTAGACCTATTGTGCGGAGAAATCGCTGGCCTCTTGCGCTTCGGCAGCTGCTCTCTGCCGAGAGTGAGAGGGAGCTCGAGAACGCGTATTCGAAGGGCCTGGAGGAAAGGCGAGTGCGGTTCACCACTGTGCGCTACGCTGCGAAAGCGCTGGCAAGGCAAGGTGGGGAGCGGCAGGAACTTTCAGTGCTGGCGCTGTTGCCGTGGGAGAAATCGCCGGACGTTCGCAGTGTCGGAGCAGGGCTCTGCCGATCGCGCACAGCGGCGCTCCGTCCTTGCTTGACTCTGAACCCTGCCGACACTCGCTCTCGCTCTCACCATCGGCAGAGCCCGCCTCCGACACTGCAAACGTCCGGCGATTTCTCCCACGGCAAAGGTACCAGCGCGGAAAGCTCTCGCTCCTCCTCACCTTCCCTTGCCAGCGCTTTCGCAGCGTAGCGCACAACGGTGACCTGCGCTTGCCTTCCCTCCGCGCACTCTGAATACACGCAGTCTCGGGCTCGCTCTGGGCACGGAGGAGCTCCCCAAGCGCAAACGTCAGGCGATTTCTCCCACACGGTAGCTCTCAGGGCTTAGAGCTGTGGCTGCTCCTCACCTTCCCTTGCGAGCGCTTTCACAGCCAAACGCACCCTGGGGATCTGCCCTTGCCTAGCCTCCCAGCGCTCCCGATACACACGCATTGTCAAGCTCTCGCTCACTCTCGGCAGAGAGACGTTCCCCAAGTGCAAACGTCCGGCGATTTCCCCACACTGTCGCTCTCAGGGCTTAGAGCTGTGGCTGCTCCTCACCTTCCCTTGCGAGCGCTTTCACAGCCAAGCGCACACGGGGCTCCGGGCTTGCCCGGCTCCTAATACTGCCCGCCCTCTGTCTCACGATCGGCAGAGCCCTGCTCCAGCACTGCAAACATCCGGCGCTTTCTCCCGCACCCAAGGGGCCAGCACTGAAAGCTCATGCTGCTCCTCGCCTTCCCGTGCCAGCGCTTTCGCAGCACCAAGGCCTTAGAATTACGGGCTGGGAGAAATTGCCGGACGTGTGCACTTTGGGAGCTGGTCTCTGCCGAGAGTGAGGGGGAGCTTGAGAAAGTGTATTGGCAAGTGCCGGGAGGCAAGACAAGGGCAGATCCTCGGTGCGTGTTTAGCTGTGAAAGCGCTGGCAAAGCGAAGGTGAGGGCCAGCAACAGCACTAAGCCCTTAGACCTATTGTGCGGAGAAATCGCTGGCCTCTTGCGCTTCGGGAGCTGCTCTCTGCCGAGAGTGAGAGGGAGCTCGAGAACGCGTATTCGAAGGGCCTGGAGGAAAGGCGAGTGCGGTTCACCACTGTGCGCTACGCTGCGAAAGCGCTGGCAAGGCAAGGTGGGGAGCGGCAGGAACTTTCAGTGCTGGCGCTGTTGCCGTGGGAGAAATCGCCGGACGTTCGCAGTGTCGGAGCAGGGCTCTGCCGATCGCGCACAGCGGCGCTCCGTCCTTGCTTGACTCTGAACCCTGCCGACACTCGCTCTCGCTCTCACCATCGGCAGAGCCCGCCTCCGACACTGCAAACGTCCGGCGATTTCTCCCACGGCAAAGGTACCAGCGCGGAAAGCTCTCGCTCCTCCTCACCTTCCCTTGCCAGCGCTTTCGCAGCGTAGCGCACAACGGTGACCTGCGCTTGCCTTCCCTCCGCGCACTCTGAATACACGCAGTCTCGGGCTCGCTCTGGGCACGGAGGAGCTCCCCAAGCGCAAACGTCAGGCGATTTCTCCCACACGGTAGCTCTCAGGGCTTAGAGCTGTGGCTGCTCCTCACCTTCCCTTGCGAGCGCTTTCACAGCCAAACGCACCCTGGGGATCTGCCCTTGCCTAGCCTCCCAGCGCTCCCGATACACACGCATTGTCAAGCTCTCGCTCACTCTCGGCAGAGAGACGTTCCCCAAGTGCAAACGTCCGGCGATTTCCCCACACTGTCGCTCTCAGGGCTTAGAGCTGTGGCTGCTCCTCACCTTCCCTTGCGAGCGCTTTCACAGCCAAGCGCACACGGGGCTCCGGGCTTGCCCGGCTCCTAATACTGCCCACCCTCTGTCTCACGATCGGCAGAGCCCTGCTCCAGCACTGCAAACATCCGGCGCTTTCTCCCGCACCCAAGGGGCCAGCACTGAAAGCTCATGCTGCTCCTCGCCTTCCCGTGCCAGCGCTTTCGCAGCACCAAGGCCTTAGAATTACGGGCTGGGAGAAATTGCCGGACGTGTGCACTTTGGGAGCTGGTCTCTGCCGAGAGTGAGGGGGAGCTTGAGAAAGTGTATTGGCAAGTGCCGGGAGGCAAGACAAGGGCAGATCCTCGGTGCGTGTTTAGCTGTGAAAGCGCTGGCAAAGCGAAGGTGAGGGCCAGCAACAGCACTAAGCCCTTAGACCTATTGTGCGGAGAAATCGCTGGCCTCTTGCGCTTCGGGAGCTGCTCTCTGCCGAGAGTGAGAGGGAGCTCGAGAACGCGTATTCGAAGGGCCTGGAGGAAAGGCGAGTGCGGTTCACCACTGTGCGCTACGCTGCGAAAGCGCTGGCAAGGCAAGGTGGGGAGCGGCAGGAACTTTCAGTGCTGGCGCTGTTGCCGTGGGAGAAATCGCCGGACGTTCGCAGTGTCGGAGCAGGGCTCTGCCGATCGCGCACAGCGGCGCTCCGTCCTTGCTTGACTCTGAACCCTGCCGACACTCGCTCTCGCTCTCACCATCGGCAGAGCCCGCCTCCGACACTGCAAACGTCCGGCGATTTCTCCCACGGCAAAGGTACCAGCGCGGAAAGCTCTCGCTCCTCCTCACCTTCCCTTGCCAGCGCTTTCGCAGCGTAGCGCACAACGGTGACCTGCGCTTGCCTTCCCTCCGCGCACTCTGAATACACGCAGTCTCGGGCTCGCTCTGGGCACGGAGGAGCTCCCCAAGCGCAAACGTCAGGCGATTTCTCCCACACGGTAGCTCTCAGGGCTTAGAGCTGTGGCTGCTCCTCACCTTCCCTTGCGAGCGCTTTCACAGCCAAACGCACCCTGGGGATCTGCCCTTGCCTAGCCTCCCAGCGCTCCCGATACACACGCATTGTCAAGCTCTCGCTCACTCTCGGCAGAGAGACGTTCCCCAAGTGCAAACGTCCGGCGATTTCCCCACACTGTCGCTCTCAGGGCTTAGAGCTGTGGCTGCTCCTCACCTTCCCTTGCGAGCGCTTTCACAGCCAAGCGCACACGGGGCTCCGGGCTTGCCCGGCTCCTAATACTGCCCACCCTCTGTCTCACGATCGGCAGAGCCCTGCTCCAGCACTGCAAACATCCGGCGCTTTCTCCCGCACCCAAGGGGCCAGCACTGAAAGCTCATGCTGCTCCTCGCCTTCCCGTGCCAGCGCTTTCGCAGCACCAAGGCCTTAGAATTACGGGCTGGGAGAAATTGCCGGACGTGTGCACTTTGGGAGCTGGTCTCTGCCGAGAGTGAGGGGGAGCTTGAGAAAGTGTATTGGCAAGTGCCGGGAGGCAAGACAAGGGCAGATCCTCGGTGCGTGTTTAGCTGTGAAAGCGCTGGCAAAGCGAAGGTGAGGGCCAGCAACAGCACTAAGCCCTTAGACCTATTGTGCGGAGAAATCGCTGGCCTCTTGCGCTTCGGGAGCTGCTCTCTGCCGAGAGTGAGAGGGAGCTCGAGAACGCGTATTCGAAGGGCCTGGAGGAAAGGCGAGTGCGGTTCACCACTGTGCGCTACGCTGCGAAAGCGCTGGCAAGGCAAGGTGGGGAGCGGCAGGAACTTTCAGTGCTGGCGCTGTTGCCGTGGGAGAAATCGCCGGACGTTCGCAGTGTCGGAGCAGGGCTCTGCCGATCGCGCACAGCGGCGCTCCGTCCTTGCTTGACTCTGAACCCTGCCGACACTCGCTCTCGCTCTCACCATCGGCAGAGCCCGCCTCCGACACTGCAAACGTCCGGCGATTTCTCCCACGGCAAAGGTACCAGCGCGGAAAGCTCTCGCTCCTCCTCACCTTCCCTTGCCAGCGCTTTCGCAGCGTAGCGCACAACGGTGACCTGCGCTTGCCTTCCCTCCGCGCACTCTGAATACACGCAGTCTCGGGCTCGCTCTGGGCACGGAGGAGCTCCCCAAGCGCAAACGTCAGGCGATTTCTCCCACACGGTAGCTCTCAGGGCTTAGAGCTGTGGCTGCTCCTCACCTTCCCTTGCGAGCGCTTTCACAGCCAAACGCACCCTGGGGATCTGCCCTTGCCTAGCCTCCCAGCGCTCCCGATACACACGCATTGTCAAGCTCTCGCTCACTCTCGGCAGAGAGACGTTCCCCAAGTGCAAACGTCCGGCGATTTCCCCACACTGTCGCTCTCAGGGCTTAGAGCTGTGGCTGCTCCTCACCTTCCCTTGCGAGCGCTTTCACAGCCAAGCGCACACGGGGCTCCGGGCTTGCCCGGCTCCTAATACTGCCCACCCTCTGTCTCACGATCGGCAGAGCCCTGCTCCAGCACTGCAAACATCCGGCGCTTTCTCCCGCACCCAAGGGGCCAGCACTGAAAGCTCATGCTGCTCCTCGCCTTCCCGTGCCAGCGCTTTCGCAGCACCAAGGCCTTAGAATTACGGGCTGGGAGAAATTGCCGGACGTGTGCACTTTGGGAGCTGGTCTCTGCCGAGAGTGAGGGGGAGCTTGAGAAAGTGTATTGGCAAGTGCCGGGAGGCAAGACAAGGGCAGATCCTCGGTGCGTGTTTAGCTGTGAAAGCGCTGGCAAAGCGAAGGTGAGGGCCAGCAACAGCACTAAGCCCTTAGACCTATTGTGCGGAGAAATCGCTGGCCTCTTGCGCTTCGGCAGCTGCTCTCTGCCGAGAGTGAGAGGGAGCTCGAGAACGCGTATTCGAAGGGCCTGGAGGAAAGGCGAGTGCGGTTCACCACTGTGCGCTACGCTGCGAAAGCGCTGGCAAGGCAAGGTGGGGAGCGGCAGGAACTTTCAGTGCTGGCGCTGTTGCCGTGGGAGAAATCGCCGGACGTTCGCAGTGTCGGAGCAGGGCTCTGCCGATCGCGCACAGCGGCGCTCCGTCCTTGCTTGACTCTGAACCCTGCCGACACTCGCTCTCGCTCTCACCATCGGCAGAGCCCGCCTCCGACACTGCAAACGTCCGGCGATTTCTCCCACGGCAAAGGTACCAGCGCGGAAAGCTCTCGCTCCTCCTCACCTTCCCTTGCCAGCGCTTTCGCAGCGTAGCGCACAACGGTGACCTGCGCTTGCCTTCCCTCCGCGCACTCTGAATACACGCAGTCTCGGGCTCGCTCTGGGCACGGAGGAGCTCCCCAAGCGCAAACGTCAGGCGATTTCTCCCACACGGTAGCTCTCAGGGCTTAGAGCTGTGGCTGCTCCTCACCTTCCCTTGCGAGCGCTTTCACAGCCAAACGCACCCTGGGGATCTGCCCTTGCCTAGCCTCCCAGCGCTCCCGATACACACGCATTGTCAAGCTCTCGCTCACTCTCGGCAGAGAGACGTTCCCCAAGTGCAAACGTCCGGCGATTTCCCCACACTGTCGCTCTCAGGGCTTAGAGCTGTGGCTGCTCCTCACCTTCCCTTGCGAGCGCTTTCACAGCCAAGCGCACACGGGGCTCCGGGCTTGCCCGGCTCCTAATACTGCCCACCCTCTGTCTCACGATCGGCAGAGCCCTGCTCCAGCACTGCAAACATCCGGCGCTTTCTCCCGCACCCAAGGGGCCAGCACTGAAAGCTCATGCTGCTCCTCGCCTTCCCGTGCCAGCGCTTTCGCAGCACCAAGGCCTTAGAATTACGGGCTGGGAGAAATTGCCGGACGTGTGCACTTTGGGAGCTGGTCTCTGCCGAGAGTGAGGGGGAGCTTGAGAAAGTGTATTGGCAAGTGCCGGGAGGCAAGACAAGGGCAGATCCTCGGTGCGTGTTTAGCTGTGAAAGCGCTGGCAAAGCGAAGGTGAGGCCCAGCAACAGCACTAAGCCCTTAGACCTATTGTGCGGAGAAATCGCTGGCCTCTTGCGCTTCGGGAGCTGCTCTCTGCCGAGAGTGAGAGGGAGCTCGAGAACGCGTATTCGAAGGGCCTGGAGGAAAGGCGAGTGCGGTTCACCACTGTGCGCTACGCTGCGAAAGCGCTGGCAAGGCAAGGTGGGGAGCGGCAGGAACTTTCAGTGCTGGCGCTGTTGCCGTGGGAGAAATCGCCGGACGTTCGCAGTGTCGGAGCAGGGCTCTGCCGATCGCGCACAGCGGCGCTCCGTCCTTGCTTGACTCTGAACCCTGCCGACACTCGCTCTCGCTCTCACCATCGGCAGAGCCCGCCTCCGACACTGCAAACGTCCGGCGATTTCTCCCACGGCAAAGGTACCAGCGCGGAAAGCTCTCGCTCCTCCTCACCTTCCCTTGCCAGCGCTTTCGCAGCGTAGCGCACAACGGTGACCTGCGCTTGCCTTCCCTCCGCGCACTCTGAATACACGCAGTCTCGGGCTCGCTCTGGGCACGGAGGAGCTCCCCAAGCGCAAACGTCAGGCGATTTCTCCCACACGGTAGCTCTCAGGGCTTAGAGCTGTGGCTGCTCCTCACCTTCCCTTGCGAGCGCTTTCACAGCCAAACGCACCCTGGGGATCTGCCCTTGCCTAGCCTCCCAGCGCTCCCGATACACACGCATTGTCAAGCTCTCGCTCACTCTCGGCAGAGAGACGTTCCCCAAGTGCAAACGTCCGGCGATTTCCCCACACTGTCGCTCTCAGGGCTTAGAGCTGTGGCTGCTCCTCACCTTCCCTTGCGAGCGCTTTCACAGCCAAGCGCACACGGGGCTCCGGGCTTGCCCGGCTCCTAATACTGCCCACCCTCTGTCTCACGATCGGCAGAGCCCTGCTCCAGCACTGCAAACATCCGGCGCTTTCTCCCGCACCCAAGGGGCCAGCACTGAAAGCTCATGCTGCTCCTCGCCTTCCCGTGCCAGCGCTTTCGCAGCACCAAGGCCTTAGAATTACGGGCTGGGAGAAATTGCCGGACGTGTGCACTTTGGGAGCTGGTCTCTGCCGAGAGTGAGGGGGAGCTTGAGAAAGTGTATTGGCAAGTGCCGGGAGGCAAGACAAGGGCAGATCCTCGGTGCGTGTTTAGCTGTGAAAGCGCTGGCAAAGCGAAGGTGAGGGCCAGCAACAGCACTAAGCCCTTAGACCTATTGTGCGGAGAAATCGCTGGCCTCTTGCGCTTCGGGAGCTGCTCTCTGCCGAGAGTGAGAGGGAGCTCGAGAACGCGTATTCGAAGGGCCTGGAGGAAAGGCGAGTGCGGTTCACCACTGTGCGCTACGCTGCGAAAGCGCTGGCAAGGCAAGGTGGGGAGCGGCAGGAACTTTCAGTGCTGGCGCTGTTGCCGTGGGAGAAATCGCCGGACGTTCGCAGTGTCGGAGCAGGGCTCTGCCGATCGCGCACAGCGGCGCTCCGTCCTTGCTTGACTCTGAACCCTGCCGACACTCGCTCTCGCTCTCACCATCGGCAGAGCCCGCCTCCGACACTGCAAACGTCCGGCGATTTCTCCCACGGCAAAGGTACCAGCGCGGAAAGCTCTCGCTCCTCCTCACCTTCCCTTGCCAGCGCTTTCGCAGCGTAGCGCACAACGGTGACCTGCGCTTGCCTTCCCTCCGCGCACTCTGAATACACGCAGTCTCGGGCTCGCTCTGGGCACGGAGGAGCTCCCCAAGCGCAAACGTCAGGTGATTTCTCCCACACGGTAGCTCTCAGGGCTTAGAGCTGTGGCTGCTCCTCACCTTCCCTTGCGAGCGCTTTCACAGCCAAACGCACCCTGGGGATCTGCCCTTGCCTAGCCTCCCAGCGCTCCCGATACACACGCATTGTCAAGCTCTCGCTCACTCTCGGCAGAGAGACGTTCCCCAAGTGCAAACGTCCGGCGATTTCCCCACACTGTCGCTCTCAGGGCTTAGAGCTGTGGCTGCTCCTCACCTTCCCTTGCGAGCGCTTTCACAGCCAAGCGCACACGGGGCTCCGGGCTTGCCCGGCTCCTAATACTGCCCACCCTCTGTCTCACGATCGGCAGAGCCCTGCTCCAGCACTGCAAACATCCGGCGCTTTCTCCCGCACCCAAGGGGCCAGCACTGAAAGCTCATGCTGCTCCTCGCCTTCCCGTGCCAGCGCTTTCGCAGCACCAAGGCCTTAGAATTACGGGCTGGGAGAAATTGCCGGACGTGTGCACTTTGGGAGCTGGTCTCTGCCGAGAGTGAGGGGGAGCTTGAGAAAGTGTATTGGCAAGTGCCGGGAGGCAAGACAAGGGCAGATCCTCGGTGCGTGTTTAGCTGTGAAAGCGCTGGCAAAGCGAAGGTGAGGGCCAGCAACAGCACTAAGCCCTTAGACCTATTGTGCGGAGAAATCGCTGGCCTCTTGCGCTTCGGGAGCTGCTCTCTGCCGAGAGTGAGAGGGAGCTCGAGAACGCGTATTCGAAGGGCCTGGAGGAAAGGCGAGTGCGGTTCACCACTGTGCGCTACGCTGCGAAAGCGCTGGCAAGGCAAGGTGGGGAGCGGCAGGAACTTTCAGTGCTGGCGCTGTTGCCGTGGGAGAAATCGCCGGACGTTCGCAGTGTCGGAGCAGGGCTCTGCCGATCGCGCACAGCGGCGCTCCGTCCTTGCTTGACTCTGAACCCTGCCGACACTCGCTCTCGCTCTCACCATCGGCAGAGCCCGCCTCCGACACTGCAAACGTCCGGCGATTTCTCCCACGGCAAAGGTACCAGCGCGGAAAGCTCTCGCTCCTCCTCACCTTCCCTTGCCAGCGCTTTCGCAGCGTAGCGCACAACGGTGACCTGCGCTTGCCTTCCCTCCGCGCACTCTGAATACACGCAGTCTCGGGCTCGCTCTGGGCACGGAGGAGCTCCCCAAGCGCAAACGTCAGGCGATTTCTCCCACACGGTAGCTCTCAGGGCTTAGAGCTGTGGCTGCTCCTCACCTTCCCTTGCGAGCGCTTTCACAGCCAAACGCACCCTGGGGATCTGCCCTTGCCTAGCCTCCCAGCGCTCCCGATACACACGCATTGTCAAGCTCTCGCTCACTCTCGGCAGAGAGACGTTCCCCAAGTGCAAACGTCCGGCGATTTCCCCACACTGTCGCTCTCAGGGCTTAGAGCTGTGGCTGCTCCTCACCTTCCCTTGCGAGCGCTTTCACAGCCAAGCGCACACGGGGCTCCGGGCTTGCCCGGCTCCTAATACTGCCCACCCTCTGTCTCACGATCGGCAGAGCCCTGCTCCAGCACTGCAAACATCCGGCGCTTTCTCCCGCACCCAAGGGGCCAGCACTGAAAGCTCATGCTGCTCCTCGCCTTCCCGTGCCAGCGCTTTCGCAGCACCAAGGCCTTAGAATTACGGGCTGGGAGAAATTGCCGGACGTGTGCACTTTGGGAGCTGGTCTCTGCCGAGAGTGAGGGGGAGCTTGAGAAAGTGTATTGGCAAGTGCCGGGAGGCAAGACAAGGGCAGATCCTCGGTGCGTGTTTAGCTGTGAAAGCGCTGGCAAAGCGAAGGTGAGGGCCAGCAACAGCACTAAGCCCTTAGACCTATTGTGCGGAGAAATCGCTGGCCTCTTGCGCTTCGGGAGCTGCTCTCTGCCGAGAGTGAGAGGGAGCTCGAGAACGCGTATTCGAAGGGCCTGGAGGAAAGGCGAGTGCGGTTCACCACTGTGCGCTACGCTGCGAAAGCGCTGGCAAGGCAAGGTGGGGAGCGGCAGGAACTTTCAGTGCTGGCGCTGTTGCCGTGGGAGAAATCGCCGGACGTTCGCAGTGTCGGAGCAGGGCTCTGCCGATCGCGCACAGCGGCGCTCCGTCCTTGCTTGACTCTGAACCCTGCCGACACTCGCTCTCGCTCTCACCATCGGCAGAGCCCGCCTCCGACACTGCAAACGTCCGGCGATTTCTCCCACGGCAAAGGTACCAGCGCGGAAAGCTCTCGCTCCTCCTCACCTTCCCTTGCCAGCGCTTTCGCAGCGTAGCGCACAACGGTGACCTGCGCTTGCCTTCCCTCCGCGCACTCTGAATACACGCAGTCTCGGGCTCGCTCTGGGCACGGAGGAGCTCCCCAAGCGCAAACGTCAGGCGATTTCTCCCACACGGTAGCTCTCAGGGCTTAGAGCTGTGGCTGCTCCTCACCTTCCCTTGCGAGCGCTTTCACAGCCAAACGCACCCTGGGGATCTGCCCTTGCCTAGCCTCCCAGCACTCCCGATACACACGCATTGTCAAGCTCTCGCTCACTCTCGGCAGAGAGACGTTCCCCAAGTGCAAACGTCCGGCGATTTCCCCACACTGTCGCTCTCAGGGCTTAGAGCTGTGGCTGCTCCTCACCTTCCCTTGCGAGCGCTTTCACAGCCAAGCGCACACGGGGCTCCGGGCTTGCCCGGCTCCTAATACTGCCCACCCTCTGTCTCACGATCGGCAGAGCCCTGCTCCAGCACTGCAAACATCCGGCGCTTTCTCCCGCACCCAAGGGGCCAGCACTGAAAGCTCATGCTGCTCCTCGCCTTCCCGTGCCAGCGCTTTCGCAGCACCAAGGCCTTAGAATTACGGGCTGGGAGAAATTGCCGGACGTGTGCACTTTGGGAGCTGGTCTCTGCCGAGAGTGAGGGGGAGCTTGAGAAAGTGTATTGGCAAGTGCCGGGAGGCAAGACAAGGGCAGATCCTCGGTGCGTGTTTAGCTGTGAAAGCGCTGGCAAAGCGAAGGTGAGGGCCAGCAACAGCACTAAGCCCTTAGACCTATTGTGCGGAGAAATCGCTGGCCTCTTGCGCTTCGGGAGCTGCTCTCTGCCGAGAGTGAGAGGGAGCTCGAGAACGCGTATTCGAAGGGCCTGGAGGAAAGGCGAGTGCGGTTCACCACTGTGCGCTACGCTGCGAAAGCGCTGGCAAGGCAAGGTGGGGAGCGGCAGGAACTTTCAGTGCTGGCGCTGTTGCCGTGGGAGAAATCGCCGGACGTTCGCAGTGTCGGAGCAGGGCTCTGCCGATCGCGCACAGCGGCGCTCCGTCCTTGCTTGACTCTGAACCCTGCCGACACTCGCTCTCGCTCTCACCATCGGCAGAGCCCGCCTCCGACACTGCAAACGTCCGGCGATTTCTCCCACGGCAAAGGTACCAGCGCGGAAAGCTCTCGCTCCTCCTCACCTTCCCTTGCCAGCGCTTTCGCAGCGTAGCGGACAACGGTGACCTGCGCTTGCCTTCCCTCCGCGCACTCTGAATACACGCAGTCTCGGGCTCGCTCTGGGCACGGAGGAGCTCCCCAAGCGCAAACGTCAGGCGATTTCTCCCACACGGTAGCTCTCAGGGCTTAGAGCTGTGGCTGCTCCTCACCTTCCCTTGCGAGCGCTTTCACAGCCAAACGCACCCTGGGGATCTGCCCTTGCCTAGCCTCCCAGCGCTCCCGATACACACGCATTGTCAAGCTCTCGCTCACTCTCGGCAGAGAGACGTTCCCCAAGTGCAAACGTCCGGCGATTTCCCCACACTGTCGCTCTCAGGGCTTAGAGCTGTGGCTGCTCCTCACCTTCCCTTGCGAGCGCTTTCACAGCCAAGCGCACACGGGGCTCCGGGCTTGCCCGGCTCCTAATACTGCCCACCCTCTGTCTCACGATCGGCAGAGCCCTGCTCCAGCACTGCAAACATCCGGCGCTTTCTCCCGCACCCAAGGGGCCAGCACTGAAAGCTCATGCTGCTCCTCGCCTTCCCGTGCCAGCGCTTTCGCAGCACCAAGGCCTTAGAATTACGGGCTGGGAGAAATTGCCGGACGTGTGCACTTTGGGAGCTGGTCTCTGCCGAGAGTGAGGGGGAGCTTGAGAAAGTGTATTGGCAAGTGCCGGGAGGCAAGACAAGGGCAGATCCTCGGTGCGTGTTTAGCTGTGAAAGCGCTGGCAAAGCGAAGGTGAGGGCCAGCAACAGCACTAAGCCCTTAGACCTATTGTGCGGAGAAATCGCTGGCCTCTTGCGCTTCGGGAGCTGCTCTCTGCCGAGAGTGAGAGGGAGCTCGAGAACGCGTATTCGAAGGGCCTGGAGGAAAGGCGAGTGCGGTTCACCACTGTGCGCTACGCTGCGAAAGCGCTGGCAAGGCAAGGTGGGGAGCGGCAGGAACTTTCAGTGCTGGCGCTGTTGCCGTGGGAGAAATCGCCGGACGTTCGCAGTGTCGGAGCAGGGCTCTGCCGATCGCGCACAGCGGCGCTCCGTCCTTGCTTGACTCTGAACCCTGCCGACACTCGCTCTCGCTCTCACCATCGGCAGAGCCCGCCTCCGACACTGCAAACGTCCGGCGATTTCTCCCACGGCAAAGGTACCAGCGCGGAAAGCTCTCGCTCCTCCTCACCTTCCCTTGCCAGCGCTTTCGCAGCGTAGCGCACAACGGTGACCTGCGCTTGCCTTCCCTCCGCGCACTCTGAATACACGCAGTCTCGGGCTCGCTCTGGGCACGGAGGAGCTCCCCAAGCGCAAACGTCAGGCGATTTCTCCCACACGGTAGCTCTCAGGGCTTAGAGCTGTGGCTGCTCCTCACCTTCCCTTGCGAGCGCTTTCACAGCCAAACGCACCCTGGGGATCTGCCCTTGCCTAGCCTCCCAGCGCTCCCGATACACACGCATTGTCAAGCTCTCGCTCACTCTCGGCAGAGAGACGTTCCCCAAGTGCAAACGTCCGGCGATTTCCCCACACTGTCGCTCTCAGGGCTTAGAGCTGTGGCTGCTCCTCACCTTCCCTTGCGAGCGCTTTCACAGCCAAGCGCACACGGGGCTCCGGGCTTGCCCGGCTCCTAATACTGCCCACCCTCTGTCTCACGATCGGCAGAGCCCTGCTCCAGCACTGCAAACATCCGGCGCTTTCTCCCGCACCCAAGGGGCCAGCACTGAAAGCTCATGCTGCTCCTCGCCTTCCCGTGCCAGCGCTTTCGCAGCACCAAGGCCTTAGAATTACGGGCTGGGAGAAATTGCCGGACGTGTGCACTTTGGGAGCTGGTCTCTGCCGAGAGTGAGGGGGAGCTTGAGAAAGTGTATTGGCAAGTGCCGGGAGGCAAGACAAGGGCAGATCCTCGGTGCGTGTTTAGCTGTGAAAGCGCTGGCAAAGCGAAGGTGAGGGCCAGCAACAGCACTAAGCCCTTAGACCTATTGTGCGGAGAAATCGCTGGCCTCTTGCGCTTCGGGAGCTGCTCTCTGCCGAGAGTGAGAGGGAGCTCGAGAACGCGTATTCGAAGGGCCTGGAGGAAAGGCGAGTGCGGTTCACCACTGTGCGCTACGCTGCGAAAGCGCTGGCAAGGCAAGGTGGGGAGCGGCAGGAACTTTCAGTGCTGGCGCTGTTGCCGTGGGAGAAATCGCCGGACGTTCGCAGTGTCGGAGCAGGGCTCTGCCGATCGCGCACAGCGGCGCTCCGTCCTTGCTTGACTCTGAACCCTGCCGACACTCGCTCTCGCTCTCACCATCGGCAGAGCCCGCCTCCGACACTGCAAACGTCCGGCGATTTCTCCCACGGCAAAGGTA
Organism: Pelecanus crispus; assembly: GCF_030463565.1. Classification (NCBI taxonomy): domain Eukaryota; kingdom Metazoa; phylum Chordata; class Aves; order Pelecaniformes; family Pelecanidae; genus Pelecanus; species Pelecanus crispus. Next base: position 12,543,901 of record NC_134656.1, read on the forward strand.
CCAGCGCGGAAAGCTCTCGCTCCTCCTCACCTTCCCTTGCCAGCGCTTTCGCAGCGTAGCGCACAACGGTGACCTGCGCTTGCCTTCCCTCCGCGCACTCTGAATACACGCAGTCTCGGGCTCGCTCTGGGCACGGAGGAGCTCCCCAAGCGCAAACGTCAGGCGATTTCTCCCACACGGTAGCTCTCAGGGCTTAGAGCTGTGGCTGCTCCTCACCTTCCCTTGCGAGCGCTTTCACAGCCAAGCGCACACGGGGCTCCGGGCTTGCCCGGCTCCTAATACTGCCCACCCTCTGTCTCACGATCGGCAGAGCCCTGCTCCAGCACTGCAAACATCCGGCGCTTTCTCCCGCACCCAAGGGGCCAGCACTGAAAGCTCATGCTGCTCCTCGCCTTCCCGTGCCAGCGCTTTCGCAGCACCAAGGCCTTAGAATTACGGGCTGGGAGAAATTGCCGGACGTGTGCACTTTGGGAGCTGGTCTCTGCCGAGAGTGAGGGGGAGCTTGAGAAAGTGTATTGGCAAGTGCCGGGAGGCAAGACAAGGGCAGATCCTCGGTGCGTGTTTAGCTGTGAAAGCGCTGGCAAAGCGAAGGTGAGGGCCAGCAACAGCACTAAGCCCTTAGACCTATTGTGCGGAGAAATCGCTGGCCTCTTGCGCTTCGGGAGCTGCTCTCTGCCGAGAGTGAGAGGGAGCTCGAGAACGCGTATTCGAAGGGCCTGGAGGAAAGGCGAGTGCGGTTCACCACTGTGCGCTACGCTGCGAAAGCGCTGGCAAGGCAAGGTGGGGAGCGGCAGGAACTTTCAGTGCTGGCGCTGTTGCCGTGGGAGAAATCGCCGGACGTTCGCAGTGTCGGAGCAGGGCTCTGCCGATCGCGCACAGCGGCGCTCCGTCCTTGCTTGACTCTGAACCCTGCCGACACTCGCTCTCGCTCTCACCATCGGCAGAGCCCGCCTCCGACACTGCAAACGTCCGGCGATTTCTCCCACGGCAAAGGTACCAGCGCGGAAAGCTCTCGCTCCTCCTCACCTTCCCTTGCCAGCGCTTTCGCAGCGTAGCGCACAACGGTGACCTGCGCTTGCCTTCCCTCCGCGCACTCTGAATACACGCAGTCTCGGGCTCGCTCTGGGCACGGAGGAGCTCCCCAAGCGCAAACGTCAGGCGATTTCTCCCACACGGTAGCTCTCAGGGCTTAGAGCTGTGGCTGCTCCTCACCTTCCCTTGCGAGCGCTTTCACAGCCAAACGCACCCTGGGGATCTGCCCTTGCCTAGCCTCCCAGCGCTCCCGATACACACGCATTGTCAAGCTCTCGCTCACTCTCGGCAGAGAGACGTTCCCCAAGTGCAAACGTCCGGCGATTTCCCCACACTGTCGCTCTCAGGGCTTAGAGCTGTGGCTGCTCCTCACCTTCCCTTGCGAGCGCTTTCACAGCCAAGCGCACACGGGGCTCCGGGCTTGCCCGGCTCCTAATACTGCCCGCCCTCTGTCTCACGATCGGCAGAGCCCTGCTCCAGCACTGCAAACATCCGGCGCTTTCTCCCGCACCCAAGGGGCCAGCACTGAAAGCTCATGCTGCTCCTCGCCTTCCCGTGCCAGCGCTTTCGCAGCACCAAGGCCTTAGAATTACGGGCTGGGAGAAATTGCCGGACGTGTGCACTTTGGGAGCTGGTCTCTGCCGAGAGTGAGGGGGAGCTTGAGAAAGTGTATTGGCAAGTGCCGGGAGGCAAGACAAGGGCAGATCCTCGGTGCGTGTTTAGCTGTGAAAGCGCTGGCAAAGCGAAGGTGAGGGCCAGCAACAGCACTAAGCCCTTAGACCTATTGTGCGGAGAAATCGCTGGCCTCTTGCGCTTCGGGAGCTGCTCTCTGCCGAGAGTGAGAGGGAGCTCGAGAACGCGTATTCGAAGGGCCTGGAGGAAAGGCGAGTGCGGTTCACCACTGTGCGCTACGCTGCGAAAGCGCTGGCAAGGCAAGGTGGGGAGCGGCAGGAACTTTCAGTGCTGGCGCTGTTGCCGTGGGAGAAATCGCCGGACGTTCGCAGTGTCGGAGCAGGGCTCTGCCGATCGCGCACAGCGGCGCTCCGTCCTTGCTTGACTCTGAACCCTGCCGACACTCGCTCTCGCTCTCACCATCGGCAGAGCCCGCCTCCGACACTGCAAACGTCCGGCGATTTCTCCCACGGCAAAGGTACCAGCGCGGAAAGCTCTCGCTCCTCCTCACCTTCCCTTGCCAGCGCTTTCGCAGCGTAGCGCACAACGGTGACCTGCGCTTGCCTTCCCTCCGCGCACTCTGAATACACGCAGTCTCGGGCTCGCTCTGGGCACGGAGGAGCTCCCCAAGCGCAAACGTCAGGCGATTTCTCCCACACGGTAGCTCTCAGGGCTTAGAGCTGTGGCTGCTCCTCACCTTCCCTTGCGAGCGCTTTCACAGCCAAACGCACCCTGGGGATCTGCCCTTGCCTAGCCTCCCAGCGCTCCCGATACACACGCATTGTCAAGCTCTCGCTCACTCTCGGCAGAGAGACGTTCCCCAAGTGCAAACGTCCGGCGATTTCCCCACACTGTCGCTCTCAGGGCTTAGAGCTGTGGCTGCTCCTCACCTTCCCTTGCGAGCGCTTTCACAGCCAAGCGCACACGGGGCTCCGGGCTTGCCCGGCTCCTAATACTGCCCACCCTCTGTCTCACGATCGGCAGAGCCCTGCTCCAGCACTGCAAACATCCGGCGCTTTCTCCCGCACCCAAGGGGCCAGCACTGAAAGCTCATGCTGCTCCTCGCCTTCCCGTGCCAGCGCTTTCGCAGCACCAAGGCCTTAGAATTACGGGCTGGGAGAAATTGCCGGACGTGTGCACTTTGGGAGCTGGTCTCTGCCGAGAGTGAGGGGGAGCTTGAGAAAGTGTATTGGCAAGTGCCGGGAGGCAAGACAAGGGCAGATCCTCGGTGCGTGTTTAGCTGTGAAAGCGCTGGCAAAGCGAAGGTGAGGCCCAGCAACAGCACTAAGCCCTTAGACCTATTGTGCGGAGAAATCGCTGGCCTCTTGCGCTTCGGGAGCTGCTCTCTGCCGAGAGTGAGAGGGAGCTCGAGAACGCGTATTCGAAGGGCCTGGAGGAAAGGCGAGTGCGGTTCACCACTGTGCGCTACGCTGCGAAAGCGCTGGCAAGGCAAGGTGGGGAGCGGCAGGAACTTTCAGTGCTGGCGCTGTTGCCGTGGGAGAAATCGCCGGACGTTCGCAGTGTCGGAGCAGGGCTCTGCCGATCGCGCACAGCGGCGCTCCGTCCTTGCTTGACTCTGAACCCTGCCGACACTCGCTCTCGCTCTCACCATCGGCAGAGCCCGCCTCCGACACTGCAAACGTCCGGCGATTTCTCCCACGGCAAAGGTACCAGCGCGGAAAGCTCTCGCTCCTCCTCACCTTCCCTTGCCAGCGCTTTCGCAGCGTAGCGCACAACGGTGACCTGCGCTTGCCTTCCCTCCGCGCACTCTGAATACACGCAGTCTCGGGCTCGCTCTGGGCACGGAGGAGCTCCCCAAGCGCAAACGTCAGGCGATTTCTCCCACACGGTAGCTCTCAGGGCTTAGAGCTGTGGCTGCTCCTCACCTTCCCTTGCGAGCGCTTTCACAGCCAAACGCACCCTGGGGATCTGCCCTTGCCTAGCCTCCCAGCGCTCCCGATACACACGCATTGTCAAGCTCTCGCTCACTCTCGGCAGAGAGACGTTCCCCAAGTGCAAACGTCCGGCGATTTCCCCACACTGTCGCTCTCAGGGCTTAGAGCTGTGGCTGCTCCTCACCTTCCCTTGCGAGCGCTTTCACAGCCAAGCGCACACGGGGCTCCGGGCTTGCCCGGCTCCTAATACTGCCCGCCCTCTGTCTCACGATCGGCAGAGCCCTGCTCCAGCACTGCAAACATCCGGCGCTTTCTCCCGCACCCAAGGGGCCAGCACTGAAAGCTCATGCTGCTCCTCGCCTTCCCGTGCCAGCGCTTTCGCAGCACCAAGGCCTTAGAATTACGGGCTGGGAGAAATTGCCGGACGTGTGCACTTTGGGAGCTGGTCTCTGCCGAGAGTGAGGGGGAGCTTGAGAAAGTGTATTGGCAAGTGCCGGGAGGCAAGACAAGGGCAGATCCTCGGTGCGTGTTTAGCTGTGAAAGCGCTGGCAAAGCGAAGGTGAGGGCCAGCAACAGCACTAAGCCCTTAGACCTATTGTGCGGAGAAATCGCTGGCCTCTTGCGCTTCGGGAGCTGCTCTCTGCCGAGAGTGAGAGGGAGCTCGAGAACGCGTATTCGAAGGGCCTGGAGGAAAGGCGAGTGCGGTTCACCACTGTGCGCTACGCTGCGAAAGCGCTGGCAAGGCAAGGTGGGGAGCGGCAGGAACTTTCAGTGCTGGCGCTGTTGCCGTGGGAGAAATCGCCGGACGTTCGCAGTGTCGGAGCAGGGCTCTGCCGATCGCGCACAGCGGCGCTCCGTCCTTGCTTGACTCTGAACCCTGCCGACACTCGCTCTCGCTCTCACCATCGGCAGAGCCCGCCTCCGACACTGCAAACGTCCGGCGATTTCTCCCACGGCAAAGGTACCAGCGCGGAAAGCTCTCGCTCCTCCTCACCTTCCCTTGCCAGCGCTTTCGCAGCGTAGCGCACAACGGTGACCTGCGCTTGCCTTCCCTCCGCGCACTCTGAATACACGCAGTCTCGGGCTCGCTCTGGGCACGGAGGAGCTCCCCAAGCGCAAACGTCAGGCGATTTCTCCCACACGGTAGCTCTCAGGGCTTAGAGCTGTGGCTGCTCCTCACCTTCCCTTGCGAGCGCTTTCACAGCCAAACGCACCCTGGGGATCTGCCCTTGCCTAGCCTCCCAGCGCTCCCGATACACACGCATTGTCAAGCTCTCGCTCACTCTCGGCAGAGAGACGTTCCCCAAGTGCAAACGTCCGGCGATTTCCCCACACTGTCGCTCTCAGGGCTTAGAGCTGTGGCTGCTCCTCACCTTCCCTTGCGAGCGCTTTCACAGCCAAGCGCACACGGGGCTCCGGGCTTGCCCAGCTCCTAATACTGCCCGCCCTCTGTCTCACGATCGGCAGAGCCCTGCTCCAGCACTGCAAACATCCGGCGCTTTCTCCCGCACCCAAGGGGCCAGCACTGAAAGCTCATGCTGCTCCTCGCCTTCCCGTGCCAGCGCTTTCGCAGCACCAAGGCCTTAGAATTACGGGCTGGGAGAAATTGCCGGACGTGTGCACTTTGGGAGCTGGTCTCTGCCGAGAGTGAGGGGGAGCTTGAGAAAGTGTATTGGCAAGTGCCGGGAGGCAAGACAAGGGCAGATCCTCGGTGCGTGTTTAGCTGTGAAAGCGCTGGCAAAGCGAAGGTGAGGGCCAGCAACAGCACTAAGCCCTTAGACCTATTGTGCGGAGAAATCGCTGGCCTCTTGCGCTTCGGGAGCTGCTCTCTGCCGAGAGTGAGAGGGAGCTCGAGAACGCGTATTCGAAGGGCCTGGAGGAAAGGCGAGTGCGGTTCACCACTGTGCGCTACGCTGCGAAAGCGCTGGCAAGGCAAGGTGGGGAGCGGCAGGAACTTTCAGTGCTGGCGCTGTTGCCGTGGGAGAAATCGCCGGACGTTCGCAGTGTCGGAGCAGGGCTCTGCCGATCGCGCACAGCGGCGCTCCGTCCTTGCTTGACTCTGAACCCTGCCGACGCTCGCTCTCGCTCTCACCATCGGCAGAGCCCGCCTCCGACACTGCAAACGTCCAGCGATTTCTCCCACGGCAAAGGTACCAGCGCGGAAAGCTCTCGCTCCTCCTCACCTTCCCTTGCCAGCGCTTTCGCAGCGTAGCGCACAACGGTGACCTGCGCTTGCCTTCCCTCCGCGCACTCTGAATACACGCAGTCTCGGGCTCGCTCTGGGCACGGAGGAGCTCCCCAAGCGCAAACGTCAGGCGATTTCTCCCACACGGTAGCTCTCAGGGCTTAGAGCTGTGGCTGCTCCTCACCTTCCCTTGCGAGCGCTTTCACAGCCAAGCGCACACGGGGCTCCGGGCTTGCCCGGCTCCTAATACTGCCCACCCTCTGTCTCACGATCGGCAGAGCCCTGCTCCAGCACTGCAAACATCCGGCGCTTTCTCCCGCACCCAAGGGGCCAGCACTGAAAGCTCATGCTGCTCCTCGCCTTCCCGTGCCAGCGCTTTCGCAGCACCAAGGCCTTAGAATTACGGGCTGGGAGAAATTGCCGGACGTGTGCACTTTGGGAGCTGGTCTCTGCCGAGAGTGAGGGGGAGCTTGAGAAAGTGTATTGGCAAGTGCCGGGAGGCAAGACAAGGGCAGATCCTCGGTGCGTGTTTAGCTGTGAAAGCGCTGGCAAAGCGAAGGTGAGGGCCAGCAACAGCACTAAGCCCTTAGACCTATTGTGCGGAGAAATCGCTGGCCTCTTGCGCTTCGGGAGCTGCTCTCTGCCGAGAGTGAGAGGGAGCTCGAGAACGCGTATTCGAAGGGCCTGGAGGAAAGGCGAGTGCGGTTCACCACTGTGCGCTACGCTGCGAAAGCGCTGGCAAGGCAAGGTGGGGAGCGGCAGGAACTTTCAGTGCTGGCGCTGTTGCCGTGGGAGAAATCGCCGGACGTTCGCAGTGTCGGAGCAGGGCTCTGCCGATCGCGCACAGCGGCGCTCCGTCCTTGCTTGACTCTGAACCCTGCCGACACTCGCTCTCGCTCTCACCATCGGCAGAGCCCGCCTCCGACACTGCAAACGTCCGGCGATTTCTCCCACGGCAAAGGTACCAGCGCGGAAAGCTCTCGCTCCTCCTCACCTTCCCTTGCCAGCGCTTTCGCAGCGTAGCGCACAACGGTGACCTGCGCTTGCCTTCCCTCCGCGCACTCTGAATACACGCAGTCTCGGGCTCGCTCTGGGCACGGAGGAGCTCCCCAAGCGCAAACGTCAGGCGATTTCTCCCACACGGTAGCTCTCAGGGCTTAGAGCTGTGGCTGCTCCTCACCTTCCCTTGCGAGCGCTTTCACAGCCAAACGCACCCTGGGGATCTGCCCTTGCCTAGCCTCCCAGCGCTCCCGATACACACGCATTGTCAAGCTCTCGCTCACTCTCGGCAGAGAGACGTTCCCCAAGTGCAAACGTCCGGCGATTTCCCCACACTGTCGCTCTCAGGGCTTAGAGCTGTGGCTGCTCCTCACCTTCCCTTGCGAGCGCTTTCACAGCCAAGCGCACACGGGGCTCCGGGCTTGCCCGGCTCCTAATACTGCCCGCCCTCTGTCTCACGATCGGCAGAGCCCTGCTCCAGCACTGCAAACATCCGGCGCTTTCTCCCGCACCCAAGGGGCCAGCACTGAAAGCTCATGCTGCTCCTCGCCTTCCCGTGCCAGCGCTTTCGCAGCACCAAGGCCTTAGAATTACGGGCTGGGAGAAATTGCCGGACGTGTGCACTTTGGGAGCTGGTCTCTGCCGAGAGTGAGGGGGAGCTTGAGAAAGTGTATTGGCAAGTGCCGGGAGGCAAGACAAGGGCAGATCCTCGGTGCGTGTTTAGCTGTGAAAGCGCTGGCAAAGCGAAGGTGAGGGCCAGCAACAGCACTAAGCCCTTAGACCTATTGTGCGGAGAAATCGCTGGCCTCTTGCGCTTCGGCAGCTGCTCTCTGCCGAGAGTGAGAGGGAGCTCGAGAACGCGTATTCGAAGGGCCTGGAGGAAAGGCGAGTGCGGTTCACCACTGTGCGCTACGCTGCGAAAGCGCTGGCAAGGCAAGGTGGGGAGCGGCAGGAACTTTCAGTGCTGGCGCTGTTGCCGTGGGAGAAATCGCCGGACGTTCGCAGTGTCGGAGCAGGGCTCTGCCGATCGCGCACAGCGGCGCTCCGTCCTTGCTTGACTCTGAACCCTGCCGACACTCGCTCTCGCTCTCACCATCGGCAGAGCCCGCCTCCGACACTGCAAACGTCCGGCGATTTCTCCCACGGCAAAGGTACCAGCGCGGAAAGCTCTCGCTCCTCCTCACCTTCCCTTGCCAGCGCTTTCGCAGCGTAGCGCACAACGGTGACCTGCGCTTGCCTTCCCTCCGCGCACTCTGAATACACGCAGTCTCGGGCTCGCTCTGGGCACGGAGGAGCTCCCCAAGCGCAAACGTCAGGCGATTTCTCCCACACGGTAGCTCTCAGGGCTTAGAGCTGTGGCTGCTCCTCACCTTCCCTTGCGAGCGCTTTCACAGCCAAACGCACCCTGGGGATCTGCCCTTGCCTAGCCTCCCAGCGCTCCCGATACACACGCATTGTCAAGCTCTCGCTCACTCTCGGCAGAGAGACGTTCCCCAAGTGCAAACGTCCGGCGATTTCCCCACACTGTCGCTCTCAGGGCTTAGAGCTGTGGCTGCTCCTCACCTTCCCTTGCGAGCGCTTTCACAGCCAAGCGCACACGGGGCTCCGGGCTTGCCCGGCTCCTAATACTGCCCACCCTCTGTCTCACGATCGGCAGAGCCCTGCTCCAGCACTGCAAACATCCGGCGCTTTCTCCCGCACCCAAGGGGCCAGCACTGAAAGCTCATGCTGCTCCTCGCCTTCCCGTGCCAGCGCTTTCGCAGCACCAAGGCCTTAGAATTACGGGCTGGGAGAAATTGCCGGACGTGTGCACTTTGGGAGCTGGTCTCTGCCGAGAGTGAGGGGGAGCTTGAGAAAGTGTATTGGCAAGTGCCGGGAGGCAAGACAAGGGCAGATCCTCGGTGCGTGTTTAGCTGTGAAAGCGCTGGCAAAGCGAAGGTGAGGGCCAGCAACAGCACTAAGCCCTTAGACCTATTGTGCGGAGAAATCGCTGGCCTCTTGCGCTTCGGGAGCTGCTCTCTGCCGAGAGTGAGAGGGAGCTCGAGAACGCGTATTCGAAGGGCCTGGAGGAAAGGCGAGTGCGGTTCACCACTGTGCGCTACGCTGCGAAAGCGCTGGCAAGGCAAGGTGGGGAGCGGCAGGAACTTTCAGTGCTGGCGCTGTTGCCGTGGGAGAAATCGCCGGACGTTCGCAGTGTCGGAGCAGGGCTCTGCCGATCGCGCACAGCGGCGCTCCGTCCTTGCTTGACTCTGAACCCTGCCGACACTCGCTCTCGCTCTCACCATCGGCAGAGCCCGCCTCCGACACTGCAAACGTCCGGCGATTTCTCCCACGGCAAAGGTACCAGCGCGGAAAGCTCTCGCTCCTCCTCACCTTCCCTTGCCAGCGCTTTCGCAGCGTAGCGCACAACGGTGACCTGCGCTTGCCTTCCCTCCGCGCACTCTGAATACACGCAGTCTCGGGCTCGCTCTGGGCACGGAGGAGCTCCCCAAGCGCAAACGTCAGGCGATTTCTCCCACACGGTAGCTCTCAGGGCTTAGAGCTGTGGCTGCTCCTCACCTTCCCTTGCGAGCGCTTTCACAGCCAAACGCACCCTGGGGATCTGCCCTTGCCTAGCCTCCCAGCGCTCCCGATACACACGCATTGTCAAGCTCTCGCTCACTCTCGGCAGAGAGACGTTCCCCAAGTGCAAACGTCCGGCGATTTCCCCACACTGTCGCTCTCAGGGCTTAGAGCTGTGGCTGCTCCTCACCTTCCCTTGCGAGCGCTTTCACAGCCAAGCGCACACGGGGCTCCGGGCTTGCCCGGCTCCTAATACTGCCCACCCTCTGTCTCACGATCGGCAGAGCCCTGCTCCAGCACTGCAAACATCCGGCGCTTTCTCCCGCACCCAAGGGGCCAGCACTGAAAGCTCATGCTGCTCCTCGCCTTCCCGTGCCAGCGCTTTCGCAGCACCAAGGCCTTAGAATTACGGGCTGGGAGAAATTGCCGGACGTGTGCACTTTGGGAGCTGGTCTCTGCCGAGAGTGAGGGGGAGCTTGAGAAAGTGTATTGGCAAGTGCCGGGAGGCAAGACAAGGGCAGATCCTCGGTGCGTGTTTAGCTGTGAAAGCGCTGGCAAAGCGAAGGTGAGGCCCAGCAACAGCACTAAGCCCTTAGACCTATTGTGCGGAGAAATCGCTGGCCTCTTGCGCTTCGGGAGCTGCTCTCTGCCGAGAGTGAGAGGGAGCTCGAGAACGCGTATTCGAAGGGCCTGGAGGAAAGGCGAGTGCGGTTCACCACTGTGCGCTACGCTGCGAAAGCGCTGGCAAGGCAAGGTGGGGAGCGGCAGGAACTTTCAGTGCTGGCGCTGTTGCCGTGGGAGAAATCGCCGGACGTTCGCAGTGTCGGAGCAGGGCTCTGCCGATCGCGCACAGCGGCGCTCCGTCCTTGCTTGACTCTGAACCCTGCCGACACTCGCTCTCGCTCTCACCATCGGCAGAGCCCGCCTCCGACACTGCAAACGTCCGGCGATTTCTCCCACGGCAAAGGTACCAGCGCGGAAAGCTCTCGCTCCTCCTCACCTTCCCTTGCCAGCGCTTTCGCAGCGTAGCGCACAACGGTGACCTGCGCTTGCCTTCCCTCCGCGCACTCTGAATACACGCAGTCTCGGGCTCGCTCTGGGCACGGAGGAGCTCCCCAAGCGCAAACGTCAGGCGATTTCTCCCACACGGTAGCTCTCAGGGCTTAGAGCTGTGGCTGCTCCTCACCTTCCCTTGCGAGCGCTTTCACAGCCAAACGCACCCTGGGGATCTGCCCTTGCCTAGCCTCCCAGCGCTCCCGATACACACGCATTGTCAAGCTCTCGCTCACTCTCGGCAGAGAGACGTTCCCCAAGTGCAAACGTCCGGCGATTTCCCCACACTGTCGCTCTCAGGGCTTAGAGCTGTGGCTGCTCCTCACCTTCCCTTGCGAGCGCTTTCACAGCCAAGCGCACACGGGGCTCCGGGCTTGCCCGGCTCCTAATACTGCCCGCCCTCTGTCTCACGATCGGCAGAGCCCTGCTCCAGCACTGCAAACATCCGGCGCTTTCTCCCGCACCCAAGGGGCCAGCACTGAAAGCTCATGCTGCTCCTCGCCTTCCCGTGCCAGCGCTTTCGCAGCACCAAGGCCTTAGAATTACGGGCTGGGAGAAATTGCCGGACGTGTGCACTTTGGGAGCTGGTCTCTGCCGAGAGTGAGGGGGAGCTTGAGAAAGTGTATTGGCAAGTGCCGGGAGGCAAGACAAGGGCAGATCCTCGGTGCGTGTTTAGCTGTGAAAGCGCTGGCAAAGCGAAGGTGAGGGCCAGCAACAGCACTAAGCCCTTAGACCTATTGTGCGGAGAAATCGCTGGCCTCTTGCGCTTCGGGAGCTGCTCTCTGCCGAGAGTGAGAGGGAGCTCGAGAACGCGTATTCGAAGGGCCTGGAGGAAAGGCGAGTGCGGTTCACCACTGTGCGCTACGCTGCGAAAGCGCTGGCAAGGCAAGGTGGGGAGCGGCAGGAACTTTCAGTGCTGGCGCTGTTGCCGTGGGAGAAATCGCCGGACGTTCGCAGTGTCGGAGCAGGGCTCTGCCGATCGCGCACAGCGGCGCTCCGTCCTTGCTTGACTCTGAACCCTGCCGACACTCGCTCTCGCTCTCACCATCGGCAGAGCCCGCCTCCGACACTGCAAACGTCCGGCGATTTCTCCCACGGCAAAGGTACCAGCGCGGAAAGCTCTCGCTCCTCCTCACCTTCCCTTGCCAGCGCTTTCGCAGCGTAGCGCACAACGGTGACCTGCGCTTGCCTTCCCTCCGCGCACTCTGAATACACGCAGTCTCGGGCTCGCTCTGGGCACGGAGGAGCTCCCCAAGCGCAAACGTCAGGCGATTTCTCCCACACGGTAGCTCTCAGGGCTTAGAGCTGTGGCTGCTCCTCACCTTCCCTTGCGAGCGCTTTCACAGCCAAGCGCACACGGGGCTCCGGGCTTGCCCGGCTCCTAATACTGCCCACCCTCTGTCTCACGATCGGCAGAGCCCTGCTCCAGCACTGCAAACATCCGGCGCTTTCTCCCGCACCCAAGGGGCCAGCACTGAAAGCTCATGCTGCTCCTCGCCTTCCCGTGCCAGCGCTTTCGCAGCACCAAGGCCTTAGAATTACGGGCTGGGAGAAATTGCCGGACGTGTGCACTTTGGGAGCTGGTCTCTGCCGAGAGTGAGGGGGAGCTTGAGAAAGTGTATTGGCAAGTGCCGGGAGGCAAGACAAGGGCAGATCCTCGGTGCGTGTTTAGCTGTGAAAGCGCTGGCAAAGCGAAGGTGAGGGCCAGCAACAGCACTAAGCCCTTAGACCTATTGTGCGGAGAAATCGCTGGCCTCTTGCGCTTCGGGAGCTGCTCTCTGCCGAGAGTGAGAGGGAGCTCGAGAACGCGTATTCGAAGGGCCTGGAGGAAAGGCGAGTGCGGTTCACCACTGTGCGCTACGCTGCGAAAGCGCTGGCAAGGCAAGGTGGGGAGCGGCAGGAACTTTCAGTGCTGGCGCTGTTGCCGTGGGAGAAATCGCCGGACGTTCGCAGTGTCGGAGCAGGGCTCTGCCGATCGCGCACAGCGGCGCTCCGTCCTTGCTTGACTCTGAACCCTGCCGACACTCGCTCTCGCTCTCACCATCGGCAGAGCCCGCCTCCGACACTGCAAACGTCCGGCGATTTCTCCCACGGCAAAGGTACCAGCGCGGAAAGCTCTCGCTCCTCCTCACCTTCCCTTGCCAGCGCTTTCGCAGCGTAGCGCACAACGGTGACCTGCGCTTGCCTTCCCTCCGCGCACTCTGAATACACGCAGTCTCGGGCTCGCTCTGGGCACGGAGGAGCTCCCCAAGCGCAAACGTCAGGCGATTTCTCCCACACGGTAGCTCTCAGGGCTTAGAGCTGTGGCTGCTCCTCACCTTCCCTTGCGAGCGCTTTCACAGCCAAACGCACCCTGGGGATCTGCCCTTGCCTAGCCTCCCAGCGCTCCCGATACACACGCATTGTCAAGCTCTCGCTCACTCTCGGCAGAGAGACGTTCCCCAAGTGCAAACGTCCGGCGATTTCCCCACACTGTCGCTCTCAGGGCTTAGAGCTGTGGCTGCTCCTCACCTTCCCTTGCGAGCGCTTTCACAGCCAAGCGCACACGGGGCTCCGGGCTTGCCCGGCTCCTAATACTGCCCGCCCTCTGTCTCACGATCGGCAGAGCCCTGCTCCAGCACTGCAAACATCCGGCGCTTTCTCCCGCACCCAAGGGGCCAGCACTGAAAGCTCATGCTGCTCCTCGCCTTCCCGTGCCAGCGCTTTCGCAGCACCAAGGCCTTAGAATTACGGGCTGGGAGAAATTGCCGGACGTGTGCACTTTGGGAGCTGGTCTCTGCCGAGAGTGAGGGGGAGCTTGAGAAAGTGTATTGGCAAGTGCCGGGAGGCAAGACAAGGGCAGATCCTCGGTGCGTGTTTAGCTGTGAAAGCGCTGGCAAAGCGAAGGTGAGGGCCAGCAACAGCACTAAGCCCTTAGACCTATTGTGCGGAGAAATCGCTGGCCTCTTGCGCTTCGGCAGCTGCTCTCTGCCGAGAGTGAGAGGGAGCTCGAGAACGCGTATTCGAAGGGCCTGGAGGAAAGGCGAGTGCGGTTCACCACTGTGCGCTACGCTGCGAAAGCGCTGGCAAGGCAAGGTGGGGAGCGGCAGGAACTTTCAGTGCTGGCGCTGTTGCCGTGGGAGAAATCGCCGGACGTTCGCAGTGTCGGAGCAGGGCTCTGCCGATCGCGCACAGCGGCGCTCCGTCCTTGCTTGACTCTGAACCCTGCCGACACTCGCTCTCGCTCTCACCATCGGCAGAGCCCGCCTCCGACACTGCAAACGTCCGGCGATTTCTCCCACGGCAAAGGTACCAGCGCGGAAAGCTCTCGCTCCTCCTCACCTTCCCTTGCCAGCGCTTTCGCAGCGTAGCGCACAACGGTGACCTGCGCTTGCCTTCCCTCCGCGCACTCTGAATACACGCAGTCTCGGGCTCGCTCTGGGCACGGAGGAGCTCCCCAAGCGCAAACGTCAGGCGATTTCTCCCACACGGTAGCTCTCAGGGCTTAGAGCTGTGGCTGCTCCTCACCTTCCCTTGCGAGCGCTTTCACAGCCAAACGCACCCTGGGGATCTGCCCTTGCCTAGCCTCCCAGCGCTCCCGATACACACGCATTGTCAAGCTCTCGCTCACTCTCGGCAGAGAGACGTTCCCCAAGTGCAAACGTCCGGCGATTTCCCCACACTGTCGCTCTCAGGGCTTAGAGCTGTGGCTGCTCCTCACCTTCCCTTGCGAGCGCTTTCACAGCCAAGCGCACACGGGGCTCCGGGCTTGCCCGGCTCCTAATACTGCCCACCCTCTGTCTCACGATCGGCAGAGCCCTGCTCCAGCACTGCAAACATCCGGCGCTTTCTCCCGCACCCAAGGGGCCAGCACTGAAAGCTCATGCTGCTCCTCGCCTTCCCGTGCCAGCGCTTTCGCAGCACCAAGGCCTTAGAATTACGGGCTGGGAGAAATTGCCGGACGTGTGCACTTTGGGAGCTGGTCTCTGCCGAGAGTGAGGGGGAGCTTGAGAAAGTGTATTGGCAAGTGCCGGGAGGCAAGACAAGGGCAGATCCTCGGTGCGTGTTTAGCTGTGAAAGCGCTGGCAAAGCGAAGGTGAGGGCCAGCAACAGCACTAAGCCCTTAGACCTATTGTGCGGAGAAATCGCTGGCCTCTTGCGCTTCGGGAGCTGCTCTCTGCCGAGAGTGAGAGGGAGCTCGAGAACGCGTATTCGAAGGGCCTGGAGGAAAGGCGAGTGCGGTTCACCACTGTGCGCTACGCTGCGAAAGCGCTGGCAAGGCAAGGTGGGGAGCGGCAGGAACTTTCAGTGCTGGCGCTGTTGCCGTGGGAGAAATCGCCGGACGTTCGCAGTGTCGGAGCAGGGCTCTGCCGATCGCGCACAGCGGCGCTCCGTCCTTGCTTGACTCTGAACCCTGCCGACACTCGCTCTCGCTCTCACCATCGGCAGAGCCCGCCTCCGACACTGCAAACGTCCGGCGATTTCTCCCACGGCAAAGGTACCAGCGCGGAAAGCTCTCGCTCCTCCTCACCTTCCCTTGCCAGCGCTTTCGCAGCGTAGCGCACAACGGTGACCTGCGCTTGCCTTCCCTCCGCGCACTCTGAATACACGCAGTCTCGGGCTCGCTCTGGGCACGGAGGAGCTCCCCAAGCGCAAACGTCAGGCGATTTCTCCCACACGGTAGCTCTCAGGGCTTAGAGCTGTGGCTGCTCCTCACCTTCCCTTGCGAGCGCTTTCACAGCCAAACGCACCCTGGGGATCTGCCCTTGCCTAGCCTCCCAGCGCTCCCGATACACACGCATTGTCAAGCTCTCGCTCACTCTCGGCAGAGAGACGTTCCCCAAGTGCAAACGTCCGGCGATTTCCCCACACTGTCGCTCTCAGGGCTTAGAGCTGTGGCTGCTCCTCACCTTCCCTTGCGAGCGCTTTCACAGCCAAGCGCACACGGGGCTCCGGGCTTGCCCGGCTCCTAATACTGCCCGCCCTCTGTCTCACGATCGGCAGAGCCCTGCTCCAGCACTGCAAACATCCGGCGCTTTCTCCCGCACCCAAGGGGCCAGCACTGAAAGCTCATGCTGCTCCTCGCCTTCCCGTGCCAGCGCTTTCGCAGCACCAAGGCCTTAGAATTACGGGCTGGGAGAAATTGCCGGACGTGTGCACTTTGGGAGCTGGTCTCTGCCGAGAGTGAGGGGGAGCTTGAGAAAGTGTATTGGCAAGTGCCGGGAGGCAAGACAAGGGCAGATCCTCGGTGCGTGTTTAGCTGTGAAAGCGCTGGCAAAGCGAAGGTGAGGGCCAGCAACAGCACTAAGCCCTTAGACCTATTGTGCGGAGAAATCGCTGGCCTCTTGCGCTTCGGCAGCTGCTCTCTGCCGAGAGTGAGAGGGAGCTCGAGAACGCGTATTCGAAGGGCCTGGAGGAAAGGCGAGTGCGGTTCACCACTGTGCGCTACGCTGCGAAAGCGCTGGCAAGGCAAGGTGGGGAGCGGCAGGAACTTTCAGTGCTGGCGCTGTTGCCGTGGGAGAAATCGCCGGACATTCGCAGTGTCGGAGCAGGGCTCTGCCGATCGCGCACAGCGGCGCTCCGTCCTTGCTTGACTCTGAACCCTGCCGACACTCGCTCTCGCTCTCACCATCGGCAGAGCCCGCCTCCGACACTGCAAACGTCCGGCGATTTCTCCCACGGCAAAGGTACCAGCGCGGAAAGCTCTCGCTCCTCCTCACCTTCCCTTGCCAGCGCTTTCGCAGCGTAGCGCACAACGGTGACCTGCGCTTGCCTTCCCTCCGCGCACTCTGAATACACGCAGTCTCGGGCTCGCTCTGGGCACGGAGGAGCTCCCCAAGCGCAAACGTCAGGCGATTTCTCCCACACGGTAGCTCTCAGGGCTTAGAGCTGTGGCTGCTCCTCACCTTCCCTTGCGAGCGCTTTCACAGCCAAACGCACCCTGGGGATCTGCCCTTGCCTAGCCTCCCAGCGCTCCCGATACACACGCATTGTCAAGCTCTCGCTCACTCTCGGCAGAGAGACGTTCCCCAAGTGCAAACGTCCGGCGATTTCCCCACACTGTCGCTCTCAGGGCTTAGAGCTGTGGCTGCTCCTCACCTTCCCTTGCGAGCGCTTTCACAGCCAAGCGCACACGGGGCTCCGGGCTTGCCCGGCTCCTAATACTGCCCACCCTCTGTCTCACGATCGGCAGAGCCCTGCTCCAGCACTGCAAACATCCGGCGCTTTCTCCCGCACCCAAGGGGCCAGCACTGAAAGCTCATGCTGCTCCTCGCCTTCCCGTGCCAGCGCTTTCGCAGCACCAAGGCCTTAGAATTACGGGCTGGGAGAAATTGCCGGACGTGTGCACTTTGGGAGCTGGTCTCTGCCGAGAGTGAGGGGGAGCTTGAGAAAGTGTATTGGCAAGTGCCGGGAGGCAAGACAAGGGCAGATCCTCGGTGCGTGTTTAGCTGTGAAAGCGCTGGCAAAGCGAAGGTGAGGCCCAGCAACAGCACTAAGCCCTTAGACCTATTGTGCGGAGAAATCGCTGGCCTCTTGCGCTTCGGGAGCTGCTCTCTGCCGAGAGTGAGAGGGAGCTCGAGAACGCGTATTCGAAGGGCCTGGAGGAAAGGCGAGTGCGGTTCACCACTGTGCGCTACGCTGCGAAAGCGCTGGCAAGGCAAGGTGGGGAGCGGCAGGAACTTTCAGTGCTGGCGCTGTTGCCGTGGGAGAAATCGCCGGACGTTCGCAGTGTCGGAGCAGGGCTCTGCCGATCGCGCACAGCGGCGCTCCGTCCTTGCTTGACTCTGAACCCTGCCGACACTCGCTCTCGCTCTCACCATCGGCAGAGCCCGCCTCCGACACTGCAAACGTCCGGCGATTTCTCCCACGGCAAAGGTACCAGCGCGGAAAGCTCTCGCTCCTCCTCACCTTCCCTTGCCAGCGCTTTCGCAGCGTAGCGCACAACGGTGACCTGCGCTTGCCTTCCCTCCGCGCACTCTGAATACACGCAGTCTCGGGCTCGCTCTGGGCACGGAGGAGCTCCCCAAGCGCAAACGTCAGGCGATTTCTCCCACACGGTAGCTCTCAGGGCTTAGAGCTGTGGCTGCTCCTCACCTTCCCTTGCGAGCGCTTTCACAGCCAAACGCACCCTGGGGATCTGCCCTTGCCTAGCCTCCCAGCGCTCCCGATACACACGCATTGTCAAGCTCTCGCTCACTCTCGGCAGAGAGACGTTCCCCAAGTGCAAACGTCCGGCGATTTCCCCACACTGTCGCTCTCAGGGCTTAGAGCTGTGGCTGCTCCTCACCTTCCCTTGCGAGCGCTTTCACAGCCAAGCGCACACGGGGCTCCGGGCTTGCCCGGCTCCTAATACTGCCCGCCCTCTGTCTCACGATCGGCAGAGCCCTGCTCCAGCACTGCAAACATCCGGCGCTTTCTCCCGCACCCAAGGGGCCAGCACTGAAAGCTCATGCTGCTCCTCGCCTTCCCGTGCCAGCGCTTTCGCAGCACCAAGGCCTTAGAATTACGGGCTGGGAGAAATTGCCGGACGTGTGCACTTTGGGAGCTGGTCTCTGCCGAGAGTGAGGGGGAGCTTGAGAAAGTGTATTGGCAAGTGCCGGGAGGCAAGACAAGGGCAGATCCTCGGTGCGTGTTTAGCTGTGAAAGCGCTGGCAAAGCGAAGGTGAGGGCCAGCAACAGCACTAAGCCCTTAGACCTATTGTGCGGAGAAATCGCTGGCCTCTTGCGCTTCGGCAGCTGCTCTCTGCCGAGAGTGAGAGGGAGCTCGAGAACGCGTATTCGAAGGGCCTGGAGGAAAGGCGAGTGCGGTTCACCACTGTGCGCTACGCTGCGAAAGCGCTGGCAAGGCAAGGTGGGGAGCGGCAGGAACTTTCAGTGCTGGCGCTGTTGCCGTGGGAGAAATCGCCGGACATTCGCAGTGTCGGAGCAGGGCTCTGCCGATCGCGCACAGCGGCGCTCCGTCCTTGCTTGACTCTGAACCCTGCCGACACTCGCTCTCGCTCTCACCATCGGCAGAGCCCGCCTCCGACACTGCAAACGTCCGGCGATTTCTCCCACGGCAAAGGTACCAGCGCGGAAAGCTCTCGCTCCTCCTCACCTTCCCTTGCCAGCGCTTTCGCAGCGTAGCGCACAACGGTGACCTGCGCTTGCCTTCCCTCCGCGCACTCTGAATACACGCAGTCTCGGGCTCGCTCTGGGCACGGAGGAGCTCCCCAAGCGCAAACGTCAGGCGATTTCTCCCACACGGTAGCTCTCAGGGCTTAGAGCTGTGGCTGCTCCTCACCTTCCCTTGCGAGCGCTTTCACAGCCAAACGCACCCTGGGGATCTGCCCTTGCCTAGCCTCCCAGCGCTCCCGATACACACGCATTGTCAAGCTCTCGCTCACTCTCGGCAGAGAGACGTTCCCCAAGTGCAAACGTCCGGCGATTTCCCCACACTGTCGCTCTCAGGGCTTAGAGCTGTGGCTGCTCCTCACCTTCCCTTGCGAGCGCTTTCACAGCCAAGCGCACACGGGGCTCCGGGCTTGCCCGGCTCCTAATACTGCCCACCCTCTGTCTCACGATCGGCAGAGCCCTGCTCCAGCACTGCAAACATCCGGCGCTTTCTCCCGCACCCAAGGGGCCAGCACTGAAAGCTCATGCTGCTCCTCGCCTTCCCGTGCCAGCGCTTTCGCAGCACCAAGGCCTTAGAATTACGGGCTGGGAGAAATTGCCGGACGTGTGCACTTTGGGAGCTGGTCTCTGCCGAGAGTGAGGGGGAGCTTGAGAAAGTGTATTGGCAAGTGCCGGGAGGCAAGACAAGGGCAGATCCTCGGTGCGTGTTTAGCTGTGAAAGCGCTGGCAAAGCGAAGGTGAGGGCCAGCAACAGCACTAAGCCCTTAGACCTATTGTGCGGAGAAATCGCTGGCCTCTTGCGCTTCGGCAGCTGCTCTCTGCCGAGAGTGAGAGGGAGCTCGAGAACGCGTATTCGAAGGGCCTGGAGGAAAGGCGAGTGCGGTTCACCACTGTGCGCTACGCTGCGAAAGCGCTGGCAAGGCAAGGTGGGGAGCGGCAGGAACTTTCAGTGCTGGCGCTGTTGCCGTGGGAGAAATCGCCGGACGTTCGCAGTGTCGGAGCAGGGCTCTGCCGATCGCGCACAGCGGCGCTCCGTCCTTGCTTGACTCTGAACCCTGCCGACACTCGCTCTCGCTCTCACCATCGGCAGAGCCCGCCTCCGACACTGCAAACGTCCGGCGATTTCTCCCACGGCAAAGGTACCAGCGCGGAAAGCTCTCGCTCCTCCTCACCTTCCCTTGCCAGCGCTTTCGCAGCGTAGCGCACAACGGTGACCTGCGCTTGCCTTCCCTCCGCGCACTCTGAATACACGCAGTCTCGGGCTCGCTCTGGGCACGGAGGAGCTCCCCAAGCGCAAACGTCAGGCGATTTCTCCCACACGGTAGCTCTCAGGGCTTAGAGCTGTGGCTGCTCCTCACCTTCCCTTGCGAGCGCTTTCACAGCCAAACGCACCCTGGGGATCTGCCCTTGCCTAGCCTCCCAGCGCTCCCGATACACACGCATTGTCAAGCTCTCGCTCACTCTCGGCAGAGAGACGTTCCCCAAGTGCAAACGTCCGGCGATTTCCCCACACTGTCGCTCTCAGGGCTTAGAGCTGTGGCTGCTCCTCACCTTCCCTTGCGAGCGCTTTCACAGCCAAGCGCACACGGGGCTCCGGGCTTGCCCGGCTCCTAATACTGCCCACCCTCTGTCTCACGATCGGCAGAGCCCTGCTCCAGCACTGCAAACATCCGGCGCTTTCTCCCGCACCCAAGGGGCCAGCACTGAAAGCTCATGCTGCTCCTCGCCTTCCCGTGCCAGCGCTTTCGCAGCACCAAGGCCTTAGAATTACGGGCTGGGAGAAATTGCCGGACGTGTGCACTTTGGGAGCTGGTCTCTGCCGAGAGTGAGGGGGAGCTTGAGAAAGTGTATTGGCAAGTGCCGGGAGGCAAGACAAGGGCAGATCCTCGGTGCGTGTTTAGCTGTGAAAGCGCTGGCAAAGCGAAGGTGAGGGCCAGCAACAGCACTAAGCCCTTAGACCTATTGTGCGGAGAAATCGCTGGCCTCTTGCGCTTCGGCAGCTGCTCTCTGCCGAGAGTGAGAGGGAGCTCGAGAACGCGTATTCGAAGGGCCTGGAGGAAAGGCGAGTGCGGTTCACCACTGTGCGCTACGCTGCGAAAGCGCTGGCAAGGCAAGGTGGGGAGCGGCAGGAACTTTCAGTGCTGGCGCTGTTGCCGTGGGAGAAATCGCCGGACGTTCGCAGTGTCGGAGCAGGGCTCTGCCGATCGCGCACAGCGGCGCTCCGTCCTTGCTTGACTCTGAACCCTGCCGACACTCGCTCTCGCTCTCACCATCGGCAGAGCCCGCCTCCGACACTGCAAACGTCCGGCGATTTCTCCCACGGCAAAGGTACCAGCGCGGAAAGCTCTCGCTCCTCCTCACCTTCCCTTGCCAGCGCTTTCGCAGCGTAGCGCACAACGGTGACCTGCGCTTGCCTTCCCTCCGCGCACTCTGAATACACGCAGTCTCGGGCTCGCTCTGGGCACGGAGGAGCTCCCCAAGCGCAAACGTCAGGCGATTTCTCCCACACGGTAGCTCTCAGGGCTTAGAGCTGTGGCTGCTCCTCACCTTCCCTTGCGAGCGCTTTCACAGCCAAGCGCACACGGGGCTCCGGGCTTGCCCGGCTCCTAATACTGCCCACCCTCTGTCTCACGATCGGCAGAGCCCTGCTCCAGCACTGCAAACATCCGGCGCTTTCTCCCGCACCCAAGGGGCCAGCACTGAAAGCTCATGCTGCTCCTCGCCTTCCCGTGCCAGCGCTTTCGCAGCACCAAGGCCTTAGAATTACGGGCTGGGAGAAATTGCCGGACGTGTGCACTTTGGGAGCTGGTCTCTGCCGAGAGTGAGGGGGAGCTTGAGAAAGTGTATTGGCAAGTGCCGGGAGGCAAGACAAGGGCAGATCCTCGGTGCGTGTTTAGCTGTGAAAGCGCTGGCAAAGCGAAGGTGAGGGCCAGCAACAGCACTAAGCCCTTAGACCTATTGTGCGGAGAAATCGCTGGCCTCTTGCGCTTCGGCAGCTGCTCTCTGCCGAGAGTGAGAGGGAGCTCGAGAACGCGTATTCGAAGGGCCTGGAGGAAAGGCGAGTGCGGTTCACCACTGTGCGCTACGCTGCGAAAGCGCTGGCAAGGCAAGGTGGGGAGCGGCAGGAACTTTCAGTGCTGGCGCTGTTGCCGTGGGAGAAATCGCCGGACATTCGCAGTGTCGGAGCAGGGCTCTGCCGATCGCGCACAGCGGCGCTCCGTCCTTGCTTGACTCTGAACCCTGCCGACACTCGCTCTCGCTCTCACCATCGGCAGAGCCCGCCTCCGACACTGCAAACGTCCGGCGATTTCTCCCACGGCAAAGGTACCAGCGCGGAAAGCTCTCGCTCCTCCTCACCTTCCCTTGCCAGCGCTTTCGCAGCGTAGCGCACAACGGTGACCTGCGCTTGCCTTCCCTCCGCGCACTCTGAATACACGCAGTCTCGGGCTCGCTCTGGGCACGGAGGAGCTCCCCAAGCGCAAACGTCAGGCGATTTCTCCCACACGGTAGCTCTCAGGGCTTAGAGCTGTGGCTGCTCCTCACCTTCCCTTGCGAGCGCTTTCACAGCCAAACGCACCCTGGGGATCTGCCCTTGCCTAGCCTCCCAGCGCTCCCGATACACACGCATTGTCAAGCTCTCGCTCACTCTCGGCAGAGAGACGTTCCCCAAGTGCAAACGTCCGGCGATTTCCCCACACTGTCGCTCTCAGGGCTTAGAGCTGTGGCTGCTCCTCACCTTCCCTTGCGAGCGCTTTCACAGCCAAGCGCACACGGGGCTCCGGGCTTGCCCGGCTCCTAATACTGCCCACCCTCTGTCTCACGATCGGCAGAGCCCTGCTCCAGCACTGCAAACATCCGGCGCTTTCTCCCGCACCCAAGGGGCCAGCACTGAAAGCTCATGCTGCTCCTCGCCTTCCCGTGCCAGCGCTTTCGCAGCACCAAGGCCTTAGAATTACGGGCTGGGAGAAATTGCCGGACGTGTGCACTTTGGGAGCTGGTCTCTGCCGAGAGTGAGGGGGAGCTTGAGAAAGTGTATTGGCAAGTGCCGGGAGGCAAGACAAGGGCAGATCCTCGGTGCGTGTTTAGCTGTGAAAGCGCTGGCAAAGCGAAGGTGAGGCCCAGCAACAGCACTAAGCCCTTAGACCTATTGTGCGGAGAAATCGCTGGCCTCTTGCGCTTCGGGAGCTGCTCTCTGCCGAGAGTGAGAGGGAGCTCGAGAACGCGTATTCGAAGGGCCTGGAGGAAAGGCGAGTGCGGTTCACCACTGTGCGCTACGCTGCGAAAGCGCTGGCAAGGCAAGGTGGGGAGCGGCAGGAACTTTCAGTGCTGGCGCTGTTGCCGTGGGAGAAATCGCCGGACGTTCGCAGTGTCGGAGCAGGGCTCTGCCGATCGCGCACAGCGGCGCTCCGTCCTTGCTTGACTCTGAACCCTGCCGACACTCGCTCTCGCTCTCACCATCGGCAGAGCCCGCCTCCGACACTGCAAACGTCCGGCGATTTCTCCCACGGCAAAGGTACCAGCGCGGAAAGCTCTCGCTCCTCCTCACCTTCCCTTGCCAGCGCTTTCGCAGCGTAGCGCACAACGGTGACCTGCGCTTGCCTTCCCTCCGCGCACTCTGAATACACGCAGTCTCGGGCTCGCTCTGGGCACGGAGGAGCTCCCCAAGCGCAAACGTCAGGCGATTTCTCCCACACGGTAGCTCTCAGGGCTTAGAGCTGTGGCTGCTCCTCACCTTCCCTTGCGAGCGCTTTCACAGCCAAACGCACCCTGGGGATCTGCCCTTGCCTAGCCTCCCAGCGCTCCCGATACACACGCATTGTCAAGCTCTCGCTCACTCTCGGCAGAGAGACGTTCCCCAAGTGCAAACGTCCGGCGATTTCCCCACACTGTCGCTCTCAGGGCTTAGAGCTGTGGCTGCTCCTCACCTTCCCTTGCGAGCGCTTTCACAGCCAAGCGCACACGGGGCTCCGGGCTTGCCCGGCTCCTAATACTGCCCGCCCTCTGTCTCACGATCGGCAGAGCCCTGCTCCAGCACTGCAAACATCCGGCGCTTTCTCCCGCACCCAAGGGGCCAGCACTGAAAGCTCATGCTGCTCCTCGCCTTCCCGTGCCAGCGCTTTCGCAGCACCAAGGCCTTAGAATTACGGGCTGGGAGAAATTGCCGGACGTGTGCACTTTGGGAGCTGGTCTCTGCCGAGAGTGAGGGGGAGCTTGAGAAAGTGTATTGGCAAGTGCCGGGAGGCAAGACAAGGGCAGATCCTCGGTGCGTGTTTAGCTGTGAAAGCGCTGGCAAAGCGAAGGTGAGGGCCAGCAACAGCACTAAGCCCTTAGACCTATTGTGCGGAGAAATCGCTGGCCTCTTGCGCTTCGGCAGCTGCTCTCTGCCGAGAGTGAGAGGGAGCTCGAGAACGCGTATTCGAAGGGCCTGGAGGAAAGGCGAGTGCGGTTCACCACTGTGCGCTACGCTGCGAAAGCGCTGGCAAGGCAAGGTGGGGAGCGGCAGGAACTTTCAGTGCTGGCGCTGTTGCCGTGGGAGAAATCGCCGGACATTCGCAGTGTCGGAGCAGGGCTCTGCCGATCGCGCACAGCGGCGCTCCGTCCTTGCTTGACTCTGAACCCTGCCGACACTCGCTCTCGCTCTCACCATCGGCAGAGCCCGCCTCCGACACTGCAAACGTCCGGCGATTTCTCCCACGGCAAAGGTACCAGCG
The DNA here is from genome assembly GCF_030463565.1 of Pelecanus crispus. Lineage (NCBI taxonomy): Eukaryota > Metazoa > Chordata > Aves > Pelecaniformes > Pelecanidae > Pelecanus > Pelecanus crispus. Next base: position 12,568,104 of record NC_134656.1, read on the forward strand.
CGGAAAGCTCTCGCTCCTCCTCACCTTCCCTTGCCAGCGCTTTCGCAGCGTAGCGCACAACGGTGACCTGCGCTTGCCTTCCCTCCGCGCACTCTGAATACACGCAGTCTCGGGCTCGCTCTGGGCACGGAGGAGCTCCCCAAGCGCAAACGTCAGGCGATTTCTCCCACACGGTAGCTCTCAGGGCTTAGAGCTGTGGCTGCTCCTCACCTTCCCTTGCGAGCGCTTTCACAGCCAAACGCACCCTGGGGATCTGCCCTTGCCTAGCCTCCCAGCGCTCCCGATACACACGCATTGTCAAGCTCTCGCTCACTCTCGGCAGAGAGACGTTCCCCAAGTGCAAACGTCCGGCGATTTCCCCACACTGTCGCTCTCAGGGCTTAGAGCTGTGGCTGCTCCTCACCTTCCCTTGCGAGCGCTTTCACAGCCAAGCGCACACGGGGCTCCGGGCTTGCCCGGCTCCTAATACTGCCCACCCTCTGTCTCACGATCGGCAGAGCCCTGCTCCAGCACTGCAAACATCCGGCGCTTTCTCCCGCACCCAAGGGGCCAGCACTGAAAGCTCATGCTGCTCCTCGCCTTCCCGTGCCAGCGCTTTCGCAGCACCAAGGCCTTAGAATTACGGGCTGGGAGAAATTGCCGGACGTGTGCACTTTGGGAGCTGGTCTCTGCCGAGAGTGAGGGGGAGCTTGAGAAAGTGTATTGGCAAGTGCCGGGAGGCAAGACAAGGGCAGATCCTCGGTGCGTGTTTAGCTGTGAAAGCGCTGGCAAAGCGAAGGTGAGGGCCAGCAACAGCACTAAGCCCTTAGACCTATTGTGCGGAGAAATCGCTGGCCTCTTGCGCTTCGGGAGCTGCTCTCTGCCGAGAGTGAGAGGGAGCTCGAGAACGCGTATTCGAAGGGCCTGGAGGAAAGGCGAGTGCGGTTCACCACTGTGCGCTACGCTGCGAAAGCGCTGGCAAGGCAAGGTGGGGAGCGGCAGGAACTTTCAGTGCTGGCGCTGTTGCCGTGGGAGAAATCGCCGGACGTTCGCAGTGTCGGAGCAGGGCTCTGCCGATCGCGCACAGCGGCGCTCCGTCCTTGCTTGACTCTGAACCCTGCCGACACTCGCTCTCGCTCTCACCATCGGCAGAGCCCGCCTCCGACACTGCAAACGTCCGGCGATTTCTCCCACGGCAAAGGTACCAGCGCGGAAAGCTCTCGCTCCTCCTCACCTTCCCTTGCCAGCGCTTTCGCAGCGTAGCGCACAACGGTGACCTGCGCTTGCCTTCCCTCCGCGCACTCTGAATACACGCAGTCTCGGGCTCGCTCTGGGCACGGAGGAGCTCCCCAAGCGCAAACGTCAGGCGATTTCTCCCACACGGTAGCTCTCAGGGCTTAGAGCTGTGGCTGCTCCTCACCTTCCCTTGCGAGCGCTTTCACAGCCAAACGCACCCTGGGGATCTGCCCTTGCCTAGCCTCCCAGCGCTCCCGATACACACGCATTGTCAAGCTCTCGCTCACTCTCGGCAGAGAGACGTTCCCCAAGTGCAAACGTCAGGCGATTTCCCCACACTGTCGCTCTCAGGGCTTAGAGCTGTGGCTGCTCCTCACCTTCCCTTGCGAGCGCTTTCACAGCCAAGCGCACACGGGGCTCCGGGCTTGCCCGGCTCCTAATACTGCCCACCCTCTGTCTCACGATCGGCAGAGCCCTGCTCCAGCACTGCAAACATCCGGCGCTTTCTCCCGCACCCAAGGGGCCAGCACTGAAAGCTCATGCTGCTCCTCGCCTTCCCGTGCCAGCGCTTTCGCAGCACCAAGGCCTTAGAATTACGGGCTGGGAGAAATTGCCGGACGTGTGCACTTTGGGAGCTGGTCTCTGCCGAGAGTGAGGGGGAGCTTGAGAAAGTGTATTGGCAAGTGCCGGGAGGCAAGACAAGGGCAGATCCTCGGTGCGTGTTTAGCTGTGAAAGCGCTGGCAAAGCGAAGGTGAGGGCCAGCAACAGCACTAAGCCCTTAGACCTATTGTGCGGAGAAATCGCTGGCCTCTTGCGCTTCGGCAGCTGCTCTCTGCCGAGAGTGAGAGGGAGCTCGAGAACGCGTATTCGAAGGGCCTGGAGGAAAGGCGAGTGCGGTTCACCACTGTGCGCTACGCTGCGAAAGCGCTGGCAAGGCAAGGTGGGGAGCGGCAGGAACTTTCAGTGCTGGCGCTGTTGCCGTGGGAGAAATCGCCGGACGTTCGCAGTGTCGGAGCAGGGCTCTGCCGATCGCGCACAGCGGCGCTCCGTCCTTGCTTGACTCTGAACCCTGCCGACACTCGCTCTCGCTCTCACCATCGGCAGAGCCCGCCTCCGACACTGCAAACGTCCGGCGATTTCTCCCACGGCAAAGGTACCAGCGCGGAAAGCTCTCGCTCCTCCTCACCTTCCCTTGCCAGCGCTTTCGCAGCGTAGCGCACAACGGTGACCTGCGCTTGCCTTCCCTCCGCGCACTCTGAATACACGCAGTCTCGGGCTCGCTCTGGGCACGGAGGAGCTCCCCAAGCGCAAACGTCAGGCGATTTCTCCCACACGGTAGCTCTCAGGGCTTAGAGCTGTGGCTGCTCCTCACCTTCCCTTGCGAGCGCTTTCACAGCCAAGCGCACACGGGGCTCCGGGCTTGCCCGGCTCCTAATACTGCCCACCCTCTGTCTCACGATCGGCAGAGCCCTGCTCCAGCACTGCAAACATCCGGCGCTTTCTCCCGCACCCAAGGGGCCAGCACTGAAAGCTCATGCTGCTCCTCGCCTTCCCGTGCCAGCGCTTTCGCAGCACCAAGGCCTTAGAATTACGGGCTGGGAGAAATTGCCGGACGTGTGCACTTTGGGAGCTGGTCTCTGCCGAGAGTGAGGGGGAGCTTGAGAAAGTGTATTGGCAAGTGCCGGGAGGCAAGACAAGGGCAGATCCTCGGTGCGTGTTTAGCTGTGAAAGCGCTGGCAAAGCGAAGGTGAGGGCCAGCAACAGCACTAAGCCCTTAGACCTATTGTGCGGAGAAATCGCTGGCCTCTTGCGCTTCGGCAGCTGCTCTCTGCCGAGAGTGAGAGGGAGCTCGAGAACGCGTATTCGAAGGGCCTGGAGGAAAGGCGAGTGCGGTTCACCACTGTGCGCTACGCTGCGAAAGCGCTGGCAAGGCAAGGTGGGGAGCGGCAGGAACTTTCAGTGCTGGCGCTGTTGCCGTGGGAGAAATCGCCGGACGTTCGCAGTGTCGGAGCAGGGCTCTGCCGATCGCGCACAGCGGCGCTCCGTCCTTGCTTGACTCTGAACCCTGCCGACACTCGCTCTCGCTCTCACCATCGGCAGAGCCCGCCTCCGACACTGCAAACGTCCGGCGATTTCTCCCACGGCAAAGGTACCAGCGCGGAAAGCTCTCGCTCCTCCTCACCTTCCCTTGCCAGCGCTTTCGCAGCGTAGCGCACAACGGTGACCTGCGCTTGCCTTCCCTCCGCGCACTCTGAATACACGCAGTCTCGGGCTCGCTCTGGGCACGGAGGAGCTCCCCAAGCGCAAACGTCAGGCGATTTCTCCCACACGGTAGCTCTCAGGGCTTAGAGCTGTGGCTGCTCCTCACCTTCCCTTGCGAGCGCTTTCACAGCCAAACGCACCCTGGGGATCTGCCCTTGCCTAGCCTCCCAGCGCTCCCGATACACACGCATTGTCAAGCTCTCGCTCACTCTCGGCAGAGAGACGTTCCCCAAGTGCAAACGTCCGGCGATTTCCCCACACTGTCGCTCTCAGGGCTTAGAGCTGTGGCTGCTCCTCACCTTCCCTTGCGAGCGCTTTCACAGCCAAGCGCACACGGGGCTCCGGGCTTGCCCGGCTCCTAATACTGCCCGCCCTCTGTCTCACGATCGGCAGAGCCCTGCTCCAGCACTGCAAACATCCGGCGCTTTCTCCCGCACCCAAGGGGCCAGCACTGAAAGCTCATGCTGCTCCTCGCCTTCCCGTGCCAGCGCTTTCGCAGCACCAAGGCCTTAGAATTACGGGCTGGGAGAAATTGCCGGACGTGTGCACTTTGGGAGCTGGTCTCTGCCGAGAGTGAGGGGGAGCTTGAGAAAGTGTATTGGCAAGTGCCGGGAGGCAAGACAAGGGCAGATCCTCGGTGCGTGTTTAGCTGTGAAAGCGCTGGCAAAGCGAAGGTGAGGGCCAGCAACAGCACTAAGCCCTTAGACCTATTGTGCGGAGAAATCGCTGGCCTCTTGCGCTTCGGGAGCTGCTCTCTGCCGAGAGTGAGAGGGAGCTCGAGAACGCGTATTCGAAGGGCCTGGAGGAAAGGCGAGTGCGGTTCACCACTGTGCGCTACGCTGCGAAAGCGCTGGCAAGGCAAGGTGGGGAGCGGCAGGAACTTTCAGTGCTGGCGCTGTTGCCGTGGGAGAAATCGCCGGACGTTCGCAGTGTCGGAGCAGGGCTCTGCCGATCGCGCACAGCGGCGCTCCGTCCTTGCTTGACTCTGAACCCTGCCGACACTCGCTCTCGCTCTCACCATCGGCAGAGCCCGCCTCCGACACTGCAAACGTCCGGCGATTTCTCCCACGGCAAAGGTACCAGCGCGGAAAGCTCTCGCTCCTCCTCACCTTCCCTTGCCAGCGCTTTCGCAGCGTAGCGCACAACGGTGACCTGCGCTTGCCTTCCCTCCGCGCACTCTGAATACACGCAGTCTCGGGCTCGCTCTGGGCACGGAGGAGCTCCCCAAGCGCAAACGTCAGGCGATTTCTCCCACACGGTAGCTCTCAGGGCTTAGAGCTGTGGCTGCTCCTCACCTTCCCTTGCGAGCGCTTTCACAGCCAAACGCACCCTGGGGATCTGCCCTTGCCTAGCCTCCCAGCGCTCCCGATACACACGCATTGTCAAGCTCTCGCTCACTCTCGGCAGAGAGACGTTCCCCAAGTGCAAACGTCCGGCGATTTCCCCACACTGTCGCTCTCAGGGCTTAGAGCTGTGGCTGCTCCTCACCTTCCCTTGCGAGCGCTTTCACAGCCAAGCGCACACGGGGCTCCGGGCTTGCCCGGCTCCTAATACTGCCCACCCTCTGTCTCACGATCGGCAGAGCCCTGCTCCAGCACTGCAAACATCCGGCGCTTTCTCCCGCACCCAAGGGGCCAGCACTGAAAGCTCATGCTGCTCCTCGCCTTCCCGTGCCAGCGCTTTCGCAGCACCAAGGCCTTAGAATTACGGGCTGGGAGAAATTGCCGGACGTGTGCACTTTGGGAGCTGGTCTCTGCCGAGAGTGAGGGGGAGCTTGAGAAAGTGTATTGGCAAGTGCCGGGAGGCAAGACAAGGGCAGATCCTCGGTGCGTGTTTAGCTGTGAAAGCGCTGGCAAAGCGAAGGTGAGGGCCAGCAACAGCACTAAGCCCTTAGACCTATTGTGCGGAGAAATCGCTGGCCTCTTGCGCTTCGGGAGCTGCTCTCTGCCGAGAGTGAGAGGGAGCTCGAGAACGCGTATTCGAAGGGCCTGGAGGAAAGGCGAGTGCGGTTCACCACTGTGCGCTACGCTGCGAAAGCGCTGGCAAGGCAAGGTGGGGAGCGGCAGGAACTTTCAGTGCTGGCGCTGTTGCCGTGGGAGAAATCGCCGGACGTTCGCAGTGTCGGAGCAGGGCTCTGCCGATCGCGCACAGCGGCGCTCCGTCCTTGCTTGACTCTGAACCCTGCCGACACTCGCCTCTCGCTCTCACCATCGGCAGAGCCCGCCTCCGACACTGCAAACGTCCGGCGATTTCTCCCACGGCAAAGGTACCAGCGCGGAAAGCTCTCGCTCCTCCTCACCTTCCCTTGCCAGCGCTTTCGCAGCGTAGCGCACAACGGTGACCTGCGCTTGCCTTCCCTCCGCGCACTCTGAATACACGCAGTCTCGGGCTCGCTCTGGGCACGGAGGAGCTCCCCAAGCGCAAACGTCAGGCGATTTCTCCCACACGGTAGCTCTCAGGGCTTAGAGCTGTGGCTGCTCCTCACCTTCCCTTGCGAGCGCTTTCACAGCCAAACGCACCCTGGGGATCTGCCCTTGCCTAGCCTCCCAGCGCTCCCGATACACACGCATTGTCAAGCTCTCGCTCACTCTCGGCAGAGAGACGTTCCCCAAGTGCAAACGTCCGGCGATTTCCCCACACTGTCGCTCTCAGGGCTTAGAGCTGTGGCTGCTCCTCACCTTCCCTTGCGAGCGCTTTCACAGCCAAGCGCACACGGGGCTCCGGGCTTGCCCGGCTCCTAATACTGCCCACCCTCTGTCTCACGATCGGCAGAGCCCTGCTCCAGCACTGCAAACATCCGGCGCTTTCTCCCGCACCCAAGGGGCCAGCACTGAAAGCTCATGCTGCTCCTCGCCTTCCCGTGCCAGCGCTTTCGCAGCACCAAGGCCTTAGAATTACGGGCTGGGAGAAATTGCCGGACGTGTGCACTTTGGGAGCTGGTCTCTGCCGAGAGTGAGGGGGAGCTTGAGAAAGTGTATTGGCAAGTGCCGGGAGGCAAGACAAGGGCAGATCCTCGGTGCGTGTTTAGCTGTGAAAGCGCTGGCAAAGCGAAGGTGAGGGCCAGCAACAGCACTAAGCCCTTAGACCTATTGTGCGGAGAAATCGCTGGCCTCTTGCGCTTCGGGAGCTGCTCTCTGCCGAGAGTGAGAGGGAGCTCGAGAACGCGTATTCGAAGGGCCTGGAGGAAAGGCGAGTGCGGTTCACCACTGTGCGCTACGCTGCGAAAGCGCTGGCAAGGCAAGGTGGGGAGCGGCAGGAACTTTCAGTGCTGGCGCTGTTGCCGTGGGAGAAATCGCCGGACGTTCGCAGTGTCGGAGCAGGGCTCTGCCGATCGCGCACAGCGGCGCTCCGTCCTTGCTTGACTCTGAACCCTGCCGACACTCGCTCTCGCTCTCACCATCGGCAGAGCCCGCCTCCGACACTGCAAACGTCCGGCGATTTCTCCCACGGCAAAGGTACCAGCGCGGAAAGCTCTCGCTCCTCCTCACCTTCCCTTGCCAGCGCTTTCGCAGCGTAGCGCACAACGGTGACCTGCGCTTGCCTTCCCTCCGCGCACTCTGAATACACGCAGTCTCGGGCTCGCTCTGGGCACGGAGGAGCTCCCCAAGCGCAAACGTCAGGCGATTTCTCCCACACGGTAGCTCTCAGGGCTTAGAGCTGTGGCTGCTCCTCACCTTCCCTTGCGAGCGCTTTCACAGCCAAACGCACCCTGGGGATCTGCCCTTGCCTAGCCTCCCAGCGCTCCCGATACACACGCATTGTCAAGCTCTCGCTCACTCTCGGCAGAGAGACGTTCCCCAAGTGCAAACGTCCGGCGATTTCCCCACACTGTCGCTCTCAGGGCTTAGAGCTGTGGCTGCTCCTCACCTTCCCTTGCGAGCGCTTTCACAGCCAAGCGCACACGGGGCTCCGGGCTTGCCCGGCTCCTAATACTGCCCACC
>NC_134656.1:18648989-18718989 GCF_030463565.1 Pelecanus crispus
TTTTCTCTGTGAGGAGGTCTTATGATTAGCTGAGCGGAGAGCCTGCTGCTGCCCAGTTCTCATCAGTGGTGGGGGCCCGTTAAGCGGTGCCCGGCTCCATCCCCTGCAACAGCCCCTCGGGAAGCATTTCCGGATAGTGCGGGGTGGTACCTATGGCGGCGTGAAGGGTTAAGCTCCTTCTGCCGTGGCAGTCAGGCTGTCAAGCTACTGTAAAAGAGCAAGTGACGGGAGAGGACAATTTCAGGCTGCTGCCTGTCTCTGTTCTTGACTTGGGACTCCTTCCCCGCTTTGCACGAGGCTGTCAGCCCGCGGTGGAGTGCGTCCTGTCCCAAGGGCATTTCCTTGGGCTGGCAGACAACAGCCAGGTGCCACGAGAAAAAGCCTCGTTTCCTTTTCTGCTCTCAAAACAGCCGTTCTTGGCATCCGGCCTCGAAAAGCGGCAAACGCGCCACCCTCGTACAGGGCAGCAGTGCCCCGAGAGCGGCTGGGGACCCGTGGCAAGAAGTGACCCGGAGCAAAGAGCCTGGTCCGATACCTTCCACGGCTTTCCCTCCGCTACTCAACTGTGCCCAGCGCCTCCCGCGGCTGGAGCCAGCGAGCCCGTTGGAAGTAGCGGCCCCTGCGGGGCCCTGCTGTGCCCTGGGGCCTGTCCTCCGGCCACGATCAGCGGTACCCAGGCAGCCACTAGCTTCCAGTTCAGGGCCCGTGGCACCTGGTTCGCCATTGCCGAGGTCCGGGGGGGGGGGGGGGGGGGGGGGGGGGGGGGGGTGGGCGTGTACGGCGCTACCCCCTTTGCTCTAAGCCAAATGGCACCTGCTTGATTCTGGGACGTGCCCACAACACTTGGCTCCGGCCCGCGGGAGACCAGAAACCTCCGTGTGCCAGGTGGCCTACAGAGAAACCAGAGTTTTTTTGAGCTTGACTGCTAGGGACTCATCTGGGCAGGGGTCTTGTGAGGAGGAAGAGGAAAGCAAACCGAGGTGACGGAACACGTTCACTCATCAGCTGCTCCTTGTTTTAGTCTCCAAAGCGTGCCGGAGAAGAAGCGCCTGACAGCACGCAAGCCTCCGCTGCTGTGGGCTGCGCTGGCAGAAGACCGGAGCTTAAAGAGATCGCTGAGGCCGTGGTCCAGGAAGTGCTGGAGCGGGTGAAGGCGCTGGATCAGTCCGTGCACGTCTTAAGGAGGAGGGCTCCCCGTGAGGTCAGCGGAAGGTTGTTTGCCAGTGCCAGAGAGGCAGAGCCTTTGGACGCTTCTCCTGCGGATCGCCGGGACGAAATTGGACTGGCGGCTCGAGAGATTGTGACGACCGTGTTGGAGAGCTTTGGGAGCATTTGCTATCCAGCACGTCCGATGCAGCTGAGCCAGGGCCGGCAGCCGGGCAGAAGAATCTCTCGGAGCTCACTGCCGGAAGAGCCCCCCGAGCGGGCAGATCCGGAGAAGAGAGCGGGAGGGAGGCGGAACTAGCAGCTTCCGACAGAGCGTCTTCGCAGTCTTCTGTTGACAAAATGACCAAAGAGGCTGTTGAAAGAGTTAGCTCCACCTTGTCATCCTTTGTGGCTTCTCAGTTGGAAGAGGACTTTTGCTGTCGGTTTTCTGAGATCGTGACGCTTCAGGGCGTGACAGGAGGACAAGGATCACCCAGGGCATCGGAACGTCAAATCCCAGGAGCGGGCACGAGAACAAAGTTGCCCGTGTTGCAACCACTGCGGAACGCTGCTGCTGTCTCACGTGTGAGTCACGAGATTGCCGAGGAGAGCATCCAAAAAGCCGTCGCCAGAGTTCAGCAGCTGGACGCAGAATTGGTCGGGTATGCCAGAAGGATTGTCCTTGACGTTCTGGAAGCCGCGAAGAAGTTGTTAGAGGAAGAAAGGAAGTGCAAGCCAACGTCGGAGAAGCTTCAACCGAGGAAGGTCTTGCCGCCTCTCAGCCTCCCTGCAATAGCCACGCCTTCGAAGGAAGCAGGACAATTCAAAGAGGAGGAGTTCACGTACTCTCCTCCCATCTCTCCTCCGAGGCGCTGAGCAAGGTGCTCGCCGGCCAACAGGCGGGCCTTCGGAAGTCCCAGGACTACACCTCCGGAGCCGGAGCAAGGTCTTCAGTGCCCGCGGGGGAAACTGGGCGTATACTCGGGCCAGGGAGCACCGCAGGCACCCTCCCCTCCACGGGCCCGCAGTTTGCAAGGCAGCCCACGCCTCCGGCGGGCCCGAAGCCCCCTACCCAGGCAGGAGCGCGGCGCAGACCAGTGCGTTTAAAGCTTTTGCTGGAGGAGCCCATGCAGCCCGAGTCATTAAAGAGGGCGGGTAGCTGGGAGCCTTGTGGAGGGTGTCCTGAGGAGGCGTGCGGCTCCAGGGCCACAGAGTCCCCGGGCAGCTTTGCCGGGCAGAGAATAAAGAGTTTTTCTCCCAAGGGCTTGCTTGTGCCTACATTTATTCACGCCGGGCCACACTGTGTCTGGGCATTTTCCCTGCAATGTTTTTTGCCTCGTCCTCCTCCCTCCTGCAGCCTTGGTCAGGCTACGACCCGGTTTTACGGGGAGCCTTAAGTGGGGCAGCGAAAAGCAGCCAAAGTTTTTTGCCTTGTTTAGGGAGCTTTGCGGCCGGGCTGTCGGAAGGGCTGGTCCACCTCTGTAGCGCTGTACCTCACGCCTTACGTGAGTCCCATATGTAGGTGCTGTTGGAAACGGAGGTTCTAGTTCGGCGAAGGCTGCATCACTGGCCTTCAGCTCAAATGGAGGCGAACAAACAGCACTGCTCCTCGTGCTGAGCTCCACGACTCCCACGAACGTGACCCGCAGTGTTTGTCTGAGGCGTAACCGCTGCGCTCAAACCGCTCCGGAGTGGAGCTCGCCCCCAGCACGCGGCAGCAGGGATCTCTAGGCACGGCCAGCCAGGCAGCCTCGAGGGATGCTGCGGGCAGCCCCGGCCAGCGCTGCAAGGTGCCCGGAGGCCGCGCAGCCCGATGGACGCAGTGCGAGAGCCGAGTTTCGGGAGAGGAGGCTGCGAGGGGTCGGTGTGGCGGTGCTGCTGGTGCCTGCCTCGACGCCGCGGACGGCAAGGACGCTGTCCCTGATGTCCCCGACAGCCGCAGCTTGACTGCCCTCGTCCGTGAGCTCCCCGACCTCTCTGAGTACGTGGCAGAGGGCAGCTGCCCCAAGGACTGAGTGGTGGTGGTGGCGGCGGCGGGGCTGGGGGACAGCGAGGGCACCGTCGCCGATGTCCCGGACGGTCTCGCCAGCACCGCCTTCCTCAAACAGCTGCCCGGCTTCTTGGAGCGTGGGGTGGAGGGCGAGTGCCTCAGAGACCGAGCGGCGGGTGGCGACGCTGGGCGACATCGACCCCTTCTAGGGAGGTGGCGACGTCCCCCTTGCTGGGACCCCAGGAGGAAGCAGGATGCGGTCGTGGCGGTCCTCCCGGCCTGGCTGCCAGTGAGTCTCGTGGAGCCTTCTCAGGAGAGTGCCATGGCGACTCGAGAGGAGAGTCCTGTGAAGAGTCCCCTGAAGGGTCTCTTGGAGGGTCCCCCCGAAGGACTTTTAAACTGACTTTTTCTATGTCGCCGTGTATTTAGTTCGCTGTCCCTATTTTTAAATTTTTTTCCCCGTCTGTCCTGTACGCCGCTGCTTTTTAAATTTTCGCTCTGCGTCTACTTTTATCCAGTTCAAAGTCTTTGCTTTTAAATTTTTTGCTGCCTGTCCTGTACCCCGTCGCTTTTCCAAATTTTCTTTCTATGTCTCCGGGCAGCACGACGACACGACAACGCGTCGTCGCGGCAACGTGATGACGCGACAATGCGGTGGCACGACATCGTGATGATGCAACAATGTGCGGTCGCCCTATAAAGCCGCTCGCTGGGAGACTGGCTGTGGTGGCCGCAGCTGGGTGCCTCTGGAGTGAGAGGTGCCAGCGCAGGGTCACAGCTCCAGGAGAGCTCTTGGAAGGAGCCATGGAGCACCGTCTCACTGCTGGCGTTGGAAACGTAGATGCCCTGCTGAGCGCAGCGGGGACGAGGGGAGAGGTGAGTGAGCAACGGGCCGGTGGCGAGGGCTCAGCCCAGGAGCCTGGGACATGCAGGGCTGCTCTGGGGCCTCGGGGCGTGCCAGGGGAGCTGGGAGGGATGCAGAGGTGGTCGGGCCGGGGAGAGTTTGCAGGGAGTCCTGCCTCTGTGCCCAGCCTGGCTTACGGCTGAGCGGGTGGGAGGGGTTGGCGCAAAAGGACGCGGACGTGGGCTGAGGAAGGGACGGGAGTTGCGGGGACGGGGGCGAGGAAGCCGAGAGCAGCTTTCGTCTGGGCCGCTCTTGGTGCTGCCCTTGGTCGGAGTCTTCCGAGAGCCTTTCTGGCAACTGCGGTGCAGGCGGCTTATGGAGAAAGTGCCTGAGTGCCCATGAGTGTGTGTCTCTCTCTCTAGCTTGGGAACAGGAGATGGCCACTGGCAGAAGGAGGTGCTGGGCTGCTGGACCTCCCGCTTGGGGTCAAGATGCCCGTGCTGCCCGGCTCCAAGCCTGTCTTCTGCAGGACAAAGCTCGGGGAAAAGGTAAAGGAAGGGGAAAGGGGTTAGAAAAGCCCTCCTCTCTCACGGGGGTCCCCGTCCTTCAAAGAAGTCCTTGCGGCCACCTGCTCTACAGCGGGCGCTGCAGCCCTTCAGTCTGGCAGCGCCGGGGAGCGGAGGAAAGCTCCTGGCTCCCTGGCGCGGAGACAAAAAAGGCGGACTTGTCAGCTTTCTGGGCCGGTTTCTGGCACCGTGCGAGCGTGCGGCGGGGGCCCTTGCCTGCAGCAGGCGGCAGTGTGCCCGAGTGCCGGGGCAGCGTGCCCTTCCGGCTCATCCAGCCCTGTTGAGCCGGGCCCCGGGGCGCTCTTGAGGGAGAGTCCAACCTTCTCCTGCTTGCCTTGTTGGCGTATTTGGAGAAGCTCGGGCTTCTCTGCTTGGGGAGCGCACGCAGTGTCCTCCTGCTCCAGCCTGCGGTGCATTTTCCCCAGGGCAGAGACTTGCTGGAGGCAGAGTTAGTTGACACACCCCTTGGGCCTGCCTAACCCCAAGGAGACTGTTTTCAGTGCGTTATGCATTTGCTGCGTTTGAACCGCCGGGCTTGAACTTTTCACTCTGAAGGTTCATTTCTGTTGTGGCAAGGTGTGCAGTTTTTCCCGGTGACCTAAGATGCCTCCTTTGCTGGTGGGGTGTGTCTTCTCTCCCCCGGCCCGGCCCGGCCCAGCCTAGGCCAGTGCAGCCTGGGCGTGCGGTCTGGCTGGGGCGTTCTCTGTGCCTTCGGAAGGATGGAGAAGAGTGTTGGTCTTCAAACTACCTTTACCTTTTCACAAGTACCGCTCGGCACCTCTTTGCTGCTCTCCCCTGCCTCCTTGCGTACTCTGGAAAACGTCTCTTACAGCTTCACCAGCCCTCTGGTTACTTCAATCTGGGAGATCCGTACTGCCGCCTGCTGAGCACAGAGTACAACAGCCTGCATGACCCACACCTGCGGGCCTACCACAAACGCAAGGACAACCTGCGGAGGCTGAAGAGAGAGGGCTACATCACCAGTGATGGCCAAGTAGGTTTGGACGTCGGGCTGATAAAAACAGCCCTCATGGAGCGGGATTCCCCAGAGCGCTTGCCGCAGCCGCCTGTTGCTGGCGGAGGGCACAGGGCTGCGGGGCTGGTTTCCCCGGGAGCAGAAGTAGCGCCAGCGTCCCTCTGGCCGTTGCCGCTCCTGCTCTTCTCAGGCTGCCCTGCGCTGCCTGAGCGGTGAGGAGGCAGCCGGGGCGAGGCCTGGCGCCGGGGCGAGGAGCACCGGTCGGCCCTGGCAGGGCGGGAGGCAGGGGCCCCGCCACCGGGGAAGGGAGGGTGTGCAGCGTTGCAGCTCCCCTCCCGCTGGGTTTGGGCTGCTTTGGGGAAGGCAGTCTACGTAGCTGGCTTGAGGGTTCTTGGGGGATGTCTCTCCATAGGTGGTTTGCACTCTGAAGGAGTTCAATGAGTACAGGCAGTATCTGACCACGCTCAAGCTGGAGGCAGAGAAGATGTTCGTGCGAGAGGAGGTAGGCAAAGCGCAGCGTTCGTGGACGCCTGTCAGGGGCCGGGTGCCGAGGGCCGGGGCTTTACTTGCAGCGTCTCGGGGAGGGGAGGCGGTCGGTGCGGAAGAGGTGAGGCCTGTGCTGCTGGGCCGGGCGTTGTGGCGGGGAAAAGAGTCCTGGGCTGCAAGCTGAGCTAGCGCAGGGCGCGGGGGTGGGCACGGGCAGGAAGGTCACGTGCGAGCACGCAGAGTCCCGAGGGAAGCTGTTGTGGTTTAAGCCGGCAGGCGGCTAAACGCCACGCAGCCGTTCGCTCCCTCTCCCTCTCCCCGGTGGGATGGGGGAGAGAATCGGAAAGAACAAAAGTAAAACGCGTGGGCTGAGATAAAGACAGTTCAATAGGGCAGAAAAGGCAGGGCAAATCGTAGTAGTAGTAGCAGTAATAATAATAATAATAATAATAATAATAATAATAATAATATACCAAATAAGTGACGCTCACAATGCACCATCGCTCACCAGCCGGTGAGCGATACCCAGCCAGTTCCGGAGCAGCGATCGCTGCCCCCGCCCCGGTCAACTCCCCCGCCAAGTTTATATACTGAGTGTGACGTTGTATGGTATGGAATACTCCTCTGGTCAGTTTGGGTGAGCTGTCCTGGCTGTGGTCCCTCCCGGCCTCTCGTGCACCTGGCAGAGCATGGGAAGCGAAGACGTCCTTGACTAGTATAAACAGTACTTAGCAACAACTAAAAGAGCAGTGTGTTACCAACGTTATTTTCATACTAAATCCAAAAGACAGCGCTATACCAGCTACGAGGAAGAAAACTAACTCTATCCCAGCTGAAACCAGGAGAGAAGCATTTCTCTTCTGCCCTCGTTGCGTGGCTGAAGCAGAGCGCTGTCCTGGGCCTACGCGACGCCTGAGCAGGCAGGGGCGTGAGCGCTTGTCCAGGCAACAGCAAGCCACAACCTGGTGTCGCCTTTCAGACAAAGCTCCGGCGAGACCTGGCCAAGTTAGAGGGTGCCTCCGAACTGCCGGGAGGGACTGACGTTTCTCGCCTGCGAGAGTGGCTGCTGCAGGAGCAAAGCAAGAGTTTGCCAGGTGACGAGAGGAAGAGGAGGCAGAGGTAAGAAAAGGCCAAGTACCGCTTGCTCTTGAAGGGGGCCCATGGTCCGCGAGAGAAGTCGCGGAGCCTCATGTTCCAGTTAACCAACAAACAGAGCCCAGCGGTGGAAGGAGCCGGTGCCGGCTGCGAACGCGTTGGCGCAGTCTGTGTTTGGAGCCTTGGACAGGCAGCTGGAAGCTGCTGCGGGGACTGCTGGGGCAAAGCAACCCGGAGCGGGACGATGGGAGTGCCTGGGCAAGACGGACAGAGTGGCTCCTCCTCAGCTGCCTTCCTTTCTCTTGACAGGCATCTCGCTGTGATCCAGAAGCGGATTGAAAGACTGGAGGCTCTTGAAAAAGAGCAACGCCTCCTCCAGCAGGCCGAGTGCAGCGCAGCAGCAGCAGCAGCAGCAGCAGCAGCAGCAGCAGCAGCAGGAGGAGGAGGCGGCAAAGGGAAAGCGGAGAGAGCCAGGCACCCAGAGCAGCTCCGGAAAGTCCGCTCTCGAAGGGAGGCCGGTGAGTAGGAGCCGGGTGGATGCTGGGGGCCGCCTCCGCTGTGCGGTAGCGCGTTGGTACCCGGGCCTCGGGAAAGGGTGCTGCCACACACGCAGCCGCCTGGGGCTTGCGAGCGGTGCTTGGCTGCTCAGTTGCGGAGGCGGCGGTGGCTGGCTGGTGTGCGACGTGTCCTCGTCTGAGGGCGGCTGTCAGAGACCAAGCAGCGGGCGCTTTGCTTCCTGTGTGTCTCGGACACGAGGCACTAGCCCTTTTTGAGGCCAAAGTGTGCCTGGGCACTCGCAGTGGCCGCTTCTGCGCAGGGACCGGCACGTTTAGCATGAACCTGTGAGCTGCGCTGCGCTGAACGGCCACGCGGTCCATGGTGCTGGTTTTGCGTCGGGTTGAAAAGCTGTGGCTTTCGTGCAAAGACTTCCGCATCCGAAGACGCGGCGTCCCTGAACCTCGACGGTGCCAGTGCTTGGCCATTTGTGGGCTGGTTTTCTCTGTGAGGAGGTCTTAATGATTAGCTGAGCGGAGAGCCTGCTGCTGCCCAGTTCTCATCAGTGGTGGGGGCCCGTTAAGCGGTGCCCGGCTCCATCCCCTGCAACAGCCCCTCGGGAAGCATTTCCGGATAGTGCGGGGTGGTACCTATGGCGGCGTGAAGGGTTAAGCTCCTTCTGCCGTGGCAGTCAGGCTGTCAAGCTACTGTAAAAGAGCAAGTGACGGGAGAGGACAATTTCAGGCTGCTGCCTGTCTCTGTTCTTGACTTGGGACTCCTTCCCCGCTTTGCACGAGGCTGTCAGCCCGCGGTGGAGTGCGTCCTGTCCCAAGGGCATTTCCTTGGGCTGGCAGACAACAGCCAGGTGCCACGAGAAAAAGCCTCGTTTCCTTTTCTGCTCTCAAAACAGCCGTTCTTGGCATCCGGCCTCGAAAAGCGGCAAACGCGCCACCCTCGTACAGGGCAGCAGTGCCCCGAGAGCGGCTGGGACCCGTGGCAAGAAGTGACCGGAGCAAAGAGCCTGGTCCGATACCTTCCACGGCTTTCCCTCCGCTACTCAACTGTGCCCAGCGCCTCCCGCGGCTGGAGCCAGCGAGCCCGTTGGAAGTAGCGGCCCCTGCGGGGCCCTGCTGTGCCCTGGGGCCTGTCCTCCGGCCACGATCAGCGGTACCCAGGCAGCCACTAGCTTCCAGTTCAGGGCCCGTGGCACCTGGTTCGCCATGCCGAGGTCCGGGGGGGGGGGGGGGGGGGGGGGCGCTACGGCGCCCTTTGCTCTAAGCCAAATGGCACCTGCTTGATTCTGGGACGTGCCCACAACACTTGGCTCCTGGCCGCGGGAGACCAGAAACCTCCGTGTGCCAGGTGGCCTACAGAGAAACCAGAGTTTTTTGAGCTTGACTGCTAGGGACTCATCTGGGCAGGGGTCTTGTGAGGAGGAAGAGGAAAGCAAACCGAGGTGACGGAACACGTTCACTCATCAGCTGCTCCTTGTTTTAGTCTCCAAAGCGTGCCGGAGAAGAAGCGCCTGACAGCACGCAGCCTCCGCTGCTGTGGGCTGCGCTGGCAGAAGACCGGGAGCTTAAAGAGATCGCTGAGGCCGTGGTCCAGGAAGTGCTGGAGCGGGTGAAGGCGCTGGATCAGTCCGTGCACGTCTTAAGGAGGAGGGCTCCCCGTGAGGTCAGCGGAAGGTTGTTTGCCAGTGCCAGAGAGGCAGAGCCTTTGGACGCTTCTCCTGCGGATCGCCGGGACGAAATTGGACTGGCGGCTCGAGAGATTGTGACGACCGTGTTGGAGAGCTTTGGGGAGCATTTGCTATCCAGCACGTCCGATGCAGCTGAGCCAGGGCCGGCAGCCGGGCAGAAGAATCTCTCGGAGCTCACTGCCGGAAGAGCCCCCCGAGCGGGCAGATCCGGAGAAGAGAGCGGGAGGGAGGCGGAACTAGCAGCTTCCGACAGAGCGTCTTCGCAGTCTTCTGTTGACAAAATGACCAAAGAGGCTGTTGAAAGAGTTAGCTCCACCTTGTCATCCTTTGTGGCTTCTCAGTTGGAAGAGGACTTTTGCTGTCGGTTTTCTGAGATCGTGACGCTTCAGGGCGTGACAGGAGGACAAGGATCACCCAGGGCATCGGAACGTCAAATCCCAGGAGCGGGCACGAGAACAAAGTTGCCCGTGTTGCAACCACTGCGGAACGCTGCTGCTGTCTCACGCGTGAGTCACGAGATTGCCGAGGAGAGCATCCAAAAAGCCGTCGCCAGAGTTCAGCAGCTGGACGCAGAATTGGTCGGGTATGCCAGAAGGATTGTCCTTGACGTTCTGGAAGCCGCGAAGAAGTTGTTAGAGGAAGAAAGGAAGTGCAAGCCAACGTCGGAGAAGCTTCAACCGAGGAAGGTCTTGCCGCCTCTCAGCCTCCCTGCAATAGCCACGCCTTCGAAGGAAGCAGGACAATTCAAAGAGGAGAGTTCACGTACTCTCCTCCCATCTCTCCTCCGAGGCGCTGAGCAAGGTGCTCGCCGGCCAACAGGCGGCCTTCGGAAGTCCCAGGACTACACCTCCGGAGCCGGAGCAAGGTCTTCAGTGCCCGCGGGGGAAACTGGGCGTATACTCGGGCCAGGGAGCACCGCAGGCACCCTCCCCTCCACGGGCCCGCAGTTTGCAAGGCAGCCCACGCCTCCGGCGGGCCCGAAGCCCCCTACCCAGGCAGGAGCGCGGCGCAGACCAGTGCGTTTAAAGCTTTTGCTGGAGGAGCCCATGCAGCCCGAGTCATTAAAGAGGGCGGTAGCTGGGAGCCTTGTGGAGGGTGTCCTGAGGAGGCGTGCGGCTCCAGGGCCACAGAGTCCCCGGGCAGCTTTGCCGGGCAGAGAATAAAGAGTTTTTCTCCCAAGGGCTTGCTTGTGCCTACATTTATTCACGCCGGGCCACACTGTGTCTGGGCATTTTCCCTGCAATGTTTTTGCCTCGTCCTCCTCCCTCCTGCAGCCTTGGTCAGGCTACGACCCGGTTTTACGGGGAGCCTTAAGTGGGGCAGCGAAAAGCAGCCAAAGTTTTTTGCCTTGTTTAGGGAGCTTTGCGGCCGGGCTGTCGGAAGGGCTGGTCCACCTCTGTAGCGCTGTACCTCACGCCTTACGTGAGTCCC
Source organism: Pelecanus crispus (assembly GCF_030463565.1). Classification (NCBI taxonomy): domain Eukaryota; kingdom Metazoa; phylum Chordata; class Aves; order Pelecaniformes; family Pelecanidae; genus Pelecanus; species Pelecanus crispus. The sequence continues at coordinate 18,659,721 of NC_134656.1, forward strand.
ATATGTAGGTGCTGTTGGAAACGGAGGTTCTAGTTCGGCGAAGGCTGCATCACTGGCCTTCAGCTCAAATGGAGGCGAACAAACAGCACTGCTCCTCGTGCTGAGCTCCACGACTCCCACGAACGTGACCCGCAGTGTTTGTCTGAGGCGTAACCGCTGCGCTCAAACCGCTCCGGAGTGGAGCTCGCCCCCAGCACGCGGCAGCAGGGATCTCTAGGCACGGCCAGCCAGGCAGCCTCGAGGGATGCTGCGGGCAGCCCCGGCCAGCGCTGCAAGGTGCCCGGAGGCCGCGCAGCCCGATGGACGCAGTGCGAGAGCCGAGTTTCGGGAGAGGAGGCTGCGAGGGGTCGGTGTGGCGGTGCTGCTGGTGCCTGCCTCGACGCCGCGGACGGCAAGGACGCTGTCCCTGATGTCCCCGACAGCCGCAGCTTGACTGCCCTCGTCCGTGAGCTCCCCGACCTCTCTGAGTACGTGGCAGAGGGCAGCTGCCCCAAGGACTGAGTGGTGGTGGTGGCGGCGGCGGGGCTGGGGGACAGCGAGGGCACCGTCGCCGATGTCCCGGACGGTCTCGCCAGCACCGCCTTCCTCAAACAGCTGCCCGGCTTCTTGGAGCGTGGGGTGGAGGGCGAGTGCCTCAGAGACCGAGCGGCGGTGGCGACGCTGGGCGACATCGACCCCTTCTAGGGGGTGGCGACGTCCCCCTTGCTGGGACCCCAGGAGGAAGCAGGATGCGGTCGTGGCGGTCCTCCCGGCCTGGCTGCCAGTGAGTCTCGTGGAGCCTTCTCAGGAGAGTGCCATGGCGACTCGAGAGGAGAGTCCTGTGAAGAGTCCCCTGAAGGGTCTCTTGGAGGGTCCCCCCGAAGGACTTTTAAACTGACTTTTTCTATGTCGCCGTGTATTTAGTTCGCTGTCCCTATTTTTAAATTTTTTTCCCCGTCTGTCCTGTACGCCGCTGCTTTTTAAATTTTCGCTCTGCGTCTACTTTTATCCAGTTCAAAGTCTTTGCTTTTAAATTTTTTGCTGCCTGTCCTGTACCCCGTCGCTTTTCCAAATTTTCTTTCTATGTCTCCGGGCAGCACGACGACACGACAACGCGTCGTCGCGGCAACGTGATGACGCGACAATGCGGTGGCACGACATCGTGATGATGCAACAATGTGCGGTCGCCCTATAAAGCCGCTCGCTGGGAGACTGGCTGTGGTGGCCGCAGCTGGGTGCCTCTGGAGTGAGAGGTGCCAGCGCAGGGTCACAGCTCCAGGAGAGCTCTTGGAAGGAGCCATGGAGCACCGTCTCACTGCTGGCGTTGGAAACGTAGATGCCCTGCTGAGCGCAGCGGGGACGAGGGGAGAGGTGAGTGAGCAACGGGCCGGTGGCGAGGGCTCAGCCCAGGAGCCTGGGACATGCAGGGCTGCTCTGGGGCCTCGGGGCGTGCCAGGGGAGCTGGGAGGGATGCAGAGGTGGTCGGGCCGGGGAGAGTTTGCAGGGAGTCCTGCCTCTGTGCCCAGCCTGGCTTACGGCTGAGCGGGTGGGAGGGGTTGGCGCAAAAGGACGCGGACGTGGGCTGAGGAAGGGACGGGAGTTGCGGGGACGGGGGCGAGGAAGCCGAGAGCAGCTTTCGTCTGGGCCGCTCTTGGTGCTGCCCTTGGTCGGAGTCTTCCGAGAGCCTTTCTGGCAACTGCGGTGCAGGCGGCTTATGGAGAAAGTGCCTGAGTGCCCATGAGTGTGTGTCTCTCTCTCTAGCTTGGGAACAGGAGATGGCCACTGGCAGAAGGAGGTGCTGGGCTGCTGGACCTCCCGCTTGGGGTCAAGATGCCCGTGCTGCCCGGCTCCAAGCCTGTCTTCTGCAGGACAAAGCTCGGGGAAAAGGTAAAGGAAGGGGAAAGGGGTTAGAAAAGCCCTCCTCTCTCACGGGGGTCCCCGTCCTTCAAAGAAGTCCTTGCGGCCACCTGCTCTACAGCGGGCGCTGCAGCCCTTCAGTCTGGCAGCGCCGGGGAGCGGAGGAAAGCTCCTGGCTCCCTGGCGCGGAGACAAAAAAGGCGGACTTGTCAGCTTTCTGGGCCGGTTTCTGGCACCGTGCGAGCGTGCGGCGGGGGCCCTTGCCTGCAGCAGGCGGCAGTGTGCCCGAGTGCCGGGGCAGCGTGCCCTTCCGGCTCATCCAGCCCTGTTGAGCCGGGCCCCGGGGCGCTCTTGAGGGAGAGTCCAACCTTCTCCTGCTTGCCTTGTTGGCGTATTTGGAGAAGCTCGGGCTTCTCTGCTTGGGGAGCGCACGCAGTGTCCTCCTGCTCCAGCCTGCGGTGCATTTTCCCCAGGGCAGAGACTTGCTGGAGGCAGAGTTAGTTGACACACCCCTTGGGCCTGCCTAACCCCAAGGAGACTGTTTTCAGTGCGTTATGCATTTGCTGCGTTTGAACCGCCGGGCTTGAACTTTTCACTCTGAAGGTTCATTTCTGTTGTGGCAAGGTGTGCAGTTTTTCCCGGTGACCTAAGATGCCTCCTTTGCTGGTGGGGTGTGTCTTCTCTCCCCCGGCCCGGCCCGGCCCGGCCCAGCCTAGGCCAGTGCAGCCTGGGCGTGCGGTCTGGCTGGGGCGTTCTCTGTGCCTTCGGAAGGATGGAGAAGAGTGTTGGTCTTCAAACTACCTTTACCTTTTCACAAGTACCGCTCGGCACCTCTTTGCTGCTCTCCCCTGCCTCCTTGCGTACTCTGGAAAACGTCTCTTACAGCTTCACCAGCCCTCTGGTTACTTCAATCTGGGAGATCCGTACTGCCGCCTGCTGAGCACAGAGTACAACAGCCTGCATGACCCACACCTGCGGGCCTACCACAAACGCAAGGACAACCTGCGGAGGCTGAAGAGAGAGGGCTACATCACCAGTGATGGCCAAGTAGGTTTGGACGTCGGGCTGATAAAAACAGCCCTCATGGAGCGGGATTCCCCAGAGCGCTTGCCGCAGCCGCCTGTTGCTGGCGGAGGGCACAGGGCTGCGGGGCTGGTTTCCCCGGGAGCAGAAGTAGCGCCAGCGTCCCTCTGGCCGTTGCCGCTCCTGCTCTTCTCAGGCTGCCCTGCGCTGCCTGAGCGGTGAGGAGGCAGCCGGGGCGAGGCCTGGCGCCGGGGCGAGGAGCACCGGTCGGCCCTGGCAGGGCGGGAGGCAGGGGCCCCGCCACCGGGGAAGGGAGGGTGTGCAGCGTTGCAGCTCCCCTCCCGCTGGGTTTGGGCTGCTTTGGGGAAGGCAGTCTACGTAGCTGGCTTGAGGGTTCTTGGGGGATGTCTCTCCATAGGTGGTTTGCACTCTGAAGGAGTTCAATGAGTACAGGCAGTATCTGACCACGCTCAAGCTGGAGGCAGAGAAGATGTTCGTGCGAGAGGAGGTAGGCAAAGCGCAGCGTTCGTGGACGCCTGTCAGGGGCCGGGTGCCGAGGGCCGGGGCTTTACTTGCAGCGTCTCGGGGAGGGGAGGCGGTCGGTGCGGAAGAGGTGAGGCCTGTGCTGCTGGGCCGGGCGTTGTGGCGGGGAAAAGAGTCCTGGGCTGCAAGCTGAGCTAGCGCAGGGCGCGGGGGTGGGCACGGGCAGGAAGGTCACGTGCGAGCACGCAGAGTCCCGAGGGAAGCTGTTGTGGTTTAAGCCGGCAGGCGGCTAAACGCCACGCAGCCGTTCGCTCCCTCTCCCTCTCCCCGGTGGGATGGGGGAGAGAATCGGAAAGAACAAAAGTAAAACGCGTGGGCTGAGATAAAGACAGTTCAATAGGGCAGAAAAGGCAGGGCAAATCGTAGTAGTAGTAGCAGTAATAATAATAATAATAATAATAATAATAATAATAATAATATACCAAATAAGTGACGCTCACAATGCACCATCGCTCACCAGCCGGTGAGCGATACCCAGCCAGTTCCGGAGCAGCGATCGCTGCCCCCGCCCCGGTCAACTCCCCCGCCAAGTTTATATACTGAGTGTGACGTTGTATGGTATGGAATACTCCTCTGGTCAGTTTGGGTGAGCTGTCCTGGCTGTGGTCCCTCCCGGCCTCTCGTGCACCTGTCAGAGCATGGGAAGCGAAGACGTCCTTGACTAGTATAAACAGTACTTAGCAACAACTAAAAGAGCAGTGTGTTACCAACGTTATTTTCATACTAAATCCAAAAGACAGCGCTATACCAGCTACGAGGAAGAAAACTAACTCTATCCCAGCTGAAACCAGGAGAGAAGCATTTCTCTTCTGCCCTCGTTGCGTGGCTGAAGCAGAGCGCTGTCCTGGGCCTACGCGACGCCTGAGCAGGCAGGGGCGTGAGCGCTTGTCCAGGCAACAGCAAGCCACAACCTGGTGTCGCCTTTCAGACAAAGCTCCGGCGAGACCTGGCCAAGTTAGAGGGTGCCTCCGAACTGCCGGGAGGGACTGACGTTTCTCGCCTGCGAGAGTGGCTGCTGCAGGAGCAAAGCAAGAGTTTGCCAGGTGACGAGAGGAAGAGGAGGCAGAGGTAAGAAAAGGCCAAGTACCGCTTGCTCTTGAAGGGGGCCCATGGTCCGCGAGAGAAGTCGCGGAGCCTCATGTTCCAGTTAACCAACAAACAGAGCCCAGCGGTGGAAGGAGCCGGTGCCGGCTGCGAACGCGTTGGCGCAGTCTGTGTTTGGAGCCTTGGACAGGCAGCTGGAAGCTGCTGCGGGGACTGCTGGGGCAAAGCAACCCGGAGCGGGACGATGGGAGTGCCTGGGCAAGACGGACAGAGTGGCTCCTCCTCAGCTGCCTTCCTTTCTCTTGACAGGCATCTCGCTGTGATCCAGAAGCGGATTGAAAGACTGGAGGCTCTTGAAAAAGAGCAACGCCTCCTCCAGCAGGCCGAGTGCCAGCAGCAGCAGCAGCAGCAGCAGCAGCAGCAGCAGCAGGAGGAGGAGGCGGCAAAGGGAAAGCGGAGAGAGCCAGGCACCCAGAGCAGCTCCGGAAAGTCTGCTCTCGAAGGGAGGCCGGTGAGTAGGAGCCGGGTGGATGCTGGGGGCCGCCTCCGCTGTGCGGTAGCGCGTTGGTACCCGGGCCTCGGGAAAGGGTGCTGCCACACACGCAGCCGCCTGGGGCTTGCGAGCGGTGCTTGGCTGCTCAGTTGCGGAGGCGGCGGTGGCTGGCTGGTGTGCGACGTGTCCTCGTCTGAGGGCGGCTGTCAGAGACCAAGCAGCGGGCGCTTTGCTTCCTGTGTGTCTCGGACACGAGGCACTAGCCCTTTTTGAGGCCAAAGTGTGCCTGGGCACTCGCAGTGGCCGCTTCTGCGCAGGGACCGGCACGTTTAGCATGAACCTGTGAGCTGCGCTGCGCTGAACGGCCACGCGGTCCATGGTGCTGGTTTTGCGTCGGGTTGAAAAGCTGTGGCTTTCGTGCAAAGACTTCCGCATCCGAAGACGCGGCGTCCCTGAACCTCGACGGTGCCAGTGCTTGGCCATTTGTGGGCTGGTTTTCTCTGTGAGGAGGTCTTAATGATTAGCTGAGCGGAGAGCCTGCTGCTGCCCAGTTCTCATCAGTGGTGGGGGCCCGTTAAGCGGTGCCCGGCTCCATCCCCTGCAACAGCCCCTCGGGAAGCATTTCCGGATAGTGCGGGGTGGTACCTATGGCGGCGTGAAGGGTTAAGCTCCTTCTGCCGTGGCAGTCAGGCTGTCAAGCTACTGTAAAAGAGCAAGTGACGGGAGAGGACAATTTCAGGCTGCTGCCTGTCTCTGTTCTTGACTTGGGACTCCTTCCCCGCTTTGCACGAGGCTGTCAGCCCGCGGTGGAGTGCGTCCTGTCCCAAGGGCATTTCCTTGGGCTGGCAGACAACAGCCAGGTGCCACGAGAAAAAGCCTCGTTTCCTTTTCTGCTCTCAAAACAGCCGTTCTTGGCATCCGGCCTCGAAAAGCGGCAAACGCGCCACCCTCGTACAGGGCAGCAGTGCCCCGAGAGCGGCTGGGACCCGTGGCAAGAAGTGACCGGAGCAAAGAGCCTGGTCCGATACCTTCCACGGCTTTCCCTCCGCTACTCAACTGTGCCCAGCGCCTCCCGCGGCTGGAGCCAGCGAGCCCGTTGGAAGTAGCGGCCCCTGCGGGGCCCTGCTGTGCCCTGGGGCCTGTCCTCCGGCCACGATCAGCGGTACCCAGGCAGCCACTAGCTTCCAGTTCAGGGCCCGTGGCACCTGGTTCGCCATGCCGAGGTCCGGGGGGGGGGGGGGGGGGGGGGGGCGCTACGGCGCCCTTTGCTCTAAGCCAAATGGCACCTGCTTGATTCTGGGACGTGCCCACAACACTTGGCTCCTGGCCGCGGGAGACCAGAAACCTCCGTGTGCCAGGTGGCCTACAGAGAAACCAGAGTTTTTTGAGCTTGACTGCTAGGGACTCATCTGGGCAGGGGTCTTGTGAGGAGGAAGAGGAAAGCAAACCGAGGTGACGGAACACGTTCACTCATCAGCTGCTCCTTGTTTTAGTCTCCAAAGCGTGCCGGAGAAGAAGCGCCTGACAGCACGCAGCCTCCGCTGCTGTGGGCTGCGCTGGCAGAAGACCGGGAGCTTAAAGAGATCGCTGAGGCCGTGGTCCAGGAAGTGCTGGAGTGGGTGAAGGCGCTGGATCAGTCCGTGCACGTCTTAAGGAGGAGGGCTCCCCGTGAGGTCAGCGGAAGGTTGTTTGCCAGTGCCAGAGAGGCAGAGCCTTTGGACGCTTCTCCTGCGGATCGCCGGGACGAAATTGGACTGGCGGCTCGAGAGATTGTGACGACCGTGTTGGAGAGCTTTGGGGAGCATTTGCTATCCAGCACGTCCGATGCAGCTGAGCCAGGGCCGGCAGCCGGGCAGAAGAATCTCTCGGAGCTCACTGCCGGAAGAGCCCCCCGAGCGGGCAGATCCGGAGAAGAGAGCGGGAGGGAGGCGGAACTAGCAGCTTCCGACAGAGCGTCTTCGCAGTCTTCTGTTGACAAAATGACCAAAGAGGCTGTTGAAAGAGTTAGCTCCACCTTGTCATCCTTTGTGGCTTCTCAGTTGGAAGAGGACTTTTGCTGTCGGTTTTCTGAGATCGTGACGCTTCAGGGCGTGACAGGAGGACAAGGATCACCCAGGGCATCGGAACGTCAAATCCCAGGAGCGGGCACGAGAACAAAGTTGCCCGTGTTGCAACCACTGCGGAACGCTGCTGCTGTCTCACGCGTGAGTCACGAGATTGCCGAGGAGAGCATCCAAAAAGCCGTCGCCAGAGTTCAGCAGCTGGACGCAGAATTGGTCGGGTATGCCAGAAGGATTGTCCTTGACGTTCTGGAAGCCGCGAAGAAGTTGTTAGAGGAAGAAAGGAAGTGCAAGCCAACGTCGGAGAAGCTTCAACCGAGGAAGGTCTTGCCGCCTCTCAGCCTCCCTGCAATAGCCACGCCTTCGAAGGAAGCAGGACAATTCAAAGAGGAGAGTTCACGTACTCTCCTCCCATCTCTCCTCCGAGGCACTGAGCAAGGTGCTCGCCGGCCAACAGGCGGCCTTCGGAAGTCCCAGGACTACACCTCCGGAGCCGGAGCAAGGTCTTCAGTGCCCGCGGGGGAAACTGGGCGTATACTCGGGCCAGGGAGCACCGCAGGCACCCTCCCCTCCACGGGCCCGCAGTTTGCAAGGCAGCCCACGCCTCCGGCGGGCCCGAAGCCCCCTACCCAGGCAGGAGCGCGGCGCAGACCAGTGCGTTTAAAGCTTTTGCTGGAGGAGCCCATGCAGCCCGAGTCATTAAAGAGGGCGGTAGCTGGGAGCCTTGTGGAGGGTGTCCTGAGGAGGCGTGCGGCTCCAGGGCCACAGAGTCCCCGGGCAGCTTTGCCGGGCAGAGAATAAAGAGTTTTTCTCCCAAGGGCTTGCTTGTGCCTACATTTATTCACGCCGGGCCACACTGTGTCTGGGCATTTTCCCTGCAATGTTTTTGCCTCGTCCTCCTCCCTCCTGCAGCCTTGGTCAGGCTACGACCCGGTTTTACGGGGAGCCTTAAGTGGGGCAGCGAAAAGCAGCCAAAGTTTTTTGCCTTGTTTAGGGAGCTTTGCGGCCGGGCTATCGGAAGGGCTGGTCCACCTCTGTAGCGCTGTACCTCACGCCTTACGTGAGTCCCATATGTAGGTGCTGTTGGAAACGGAGGTTCTAGTTCGGCGAAGGCTGCATCACTGGCCTTCAGCTCAAATGGAGGCGAACAAACAGCACTGCTCCTCGTGCTGAGCTCCACGACTCCCACGAACGTGACCCGCAGTGTTTGTCTGAGGCGTAACCGCTGCGCTCAAACCGCTCCGGAGTGGAGCTCGCCCCCAGCACGCGGCAGCAGGGATCTCTAGGCACGGCCAGCCAGGCAGCCTCGAGGGATGCTGCGGGCAGCCCCGGCCAGCGCTGCAAGGTGCCCGGAGGCCGCGCAGCCCGATGGACGCAGTGCGAGAGCCGAGTTTCGGGAGAGGAGGCTGCGAGGGGTCGGTGTGGCGGTGCTGCTGGTGCCTGCCTCGACGCCGCGGACGGCAAGGACGCTGTCCCTGATGTCCCCGACAGCCGCAGCTTGACTGCCCTCGTCCGTGAGCTCCCCGACCTCTCTGAGTACGTGGCAGAGGGCAGCTGCCCCAAGGACTGAGTGGTGGTGGTGGCGGCGGCGGGGCTGGGGGACAGCGAGGGCACCGTCGCCGATGTCCCGGACGGTCTCGCCAGCACCGCCTTCCTCAAACAGCTGCCCGGCTTCTTGGAGCGTGGGGTGGAGGGCGAGTGCCTCAGAGACCGAGCGGCGGGTGGCGACGCTGGGCGACATCGACCCCTTCTAGGGGGTGGCGACGTCCCCCTTGCTGGGACCCCAGGAGGAAGCAGGATGCGGTCGTGGCGGTCCTCCCGGCCTGGCTGCCAGTGAGTCTCGTGGAGCCTTCTCAGGAGAGTGCCATGGCGACTCGAGAGGAGAGTCCTGTGAAGAGTCCCCTGAAGGGTCTCTTGGAGGGTCCCCCCGAAGGACTTTTAAACTGACTTTTTCTATGTCGCCGTGTATTTAGTTCGCTGTCCCTATTTTTAAATTTTTTTCCCCGTCTGTCCTGTACGCCGCTGCTTTTTAAATTTTCGCTCTGCGTCTACTTTTATCCAGTTCAAAGTCTTTGCTTTTAAATTTTTTGCTGCCTGTCCTGTACCCCGTCGCTTTTCCAAATTTTCTTTCTATGTCTCCGGGCAGCACGACGACACGACAACGCGTCGTCGCGGCAACGTGATGACGCGACAATGCGGTGGCACGACATCGTGATGATGCAACAATGTGCGGTCGCCCTATAAAGCCGCTCGCTGGGAGACTGGCTGTGGTGGCCGCAGCTGGGTGCCTCTGGAGTGAGAGGTGCCAGCGCAGGGTCACAGCTCCAGGAGAGCTCTTGGAAGGAGCCATGGAGCACCGTCTCACTGCTGGCGTTGGAAACGTAGATGCCCTGCTGAGCGCAGCGGGGACGAGGGGAGAGGTGAGTGAGCAACGGGCCGGTGGCGAGGGCTCAGCCCAGGAGCCTGGGACATGCAGGGCTGCTCTGGGGCCTCGGGGCGTGCCAGGGGAGCTGGGAGGGATGCAGAGGTGGTCGGGCCGGGGAGAGTTTGCAGGGAGTCCTGCCTCTGTGCCCAGCCTGGCTTACGGCTGAGCGGGTGGGAGGGGTTGGCGCAAAAGGACGCGGACGTGGGCTGAGGAAGGGACGGGAGTTGCGGGGACGGGGGCGAGGAAGCCGAGAGCAGCTTTCGTCTGGGCCGCTCTTGGTGCTGCCCTTGGTCGGAGTCTTCCGAGAGCCTTTCTGGCAACTGCGGTGCAGGCGGCTTATGGAGAAAGTGCCTGAGTGCCCATGAGTGTGTGTCTCTCTCTCTAGCTTGGGAACAGGAGATGGCCACTGGCAGAAGGAGGTGCTGGGCTGCTGGACCTCCCGCTTGGGGTCAAGATGCCCGTGCTGCCCGGCTCCAAGCCTGTCTTCTGCAGGACAAAGCTCGGGGAAAAGGTAAAGGAAGGGGAAAGGGGTTAGAAAAGCCCTCCTCTCTCACGGGGGTCCCCGTCCTTCAAAGAAGTCCTTGCGGCCACCTGCTCTACAGCGGGCGCTGCAGCCCTTCAGTCTGGCAGCGCCGGGGAGCGGAGGAAAGCTCCTGGCTCCCTGGCGCGGAGACAAAAAAGGCGGACTTGTCAGCTTTCTGGGCCGGTTTCTGGCACCGTGCGAGCGTGCGGCGGGGGCCCTTGCCTGCAGCAGGCGGCAGTGTGCCCGAGTGCCGGGGCAGCGTGCCCTTCCGGCTCATCCAGCCCTGTTGAGCCGGGCCCCGGGGCGCTAGTCCAACCTTCTCCTGCTTGCCTTGTTGGCGTATTTGGAGAAGCTCGGGCTTCTCTGCTTGGGGAGCGCACGCAGTGTCCTCCTGCTCCAGCCTGCGGTGCATTTTCCCCAGGGCAGAGACTTGCTGGAGGCAGAGTTAGTTGACACACCCCTTGGGCCTGCCTAACCCCAAGGAGACTGTTTTCAGTGCGTTATGCATTTGCTGCGTTTGAACCGCCGGGCTTGAACTTTTCACTCTGAAGGTTCATTTCTGTTGTGGCAAGGTGTGCAGTTTTTCCCGGTGACCTAAGATGCCTCCTTTGCTGGTGGGGTGTGTCTTCTCTCCCCCGGCCCGGCCCGGCCCGGCCCGGCCCAGCCTAGGCCAGTGCAGCCTGGGCGTGCGGTCTGGCTGGGGCGTTCTCTGTGCCTTCGGAAGGATGGAGAAGAGTGTTGGTCTTCAAACTACCTTTACCTTTTCACAAGTACCGCTCGGCACCTCTTTGCTGCTCTCCCCTGCCTCCTTGCGTACTCTGGAAAACGTCTCTTACAGCTTCACCAGCCCTCTGGTTACTTCAATCTGGGAGATCCGTACTGCCGCCTGCTGAGCACAGAGTACAACAGCCTGCATGACCCACACCTGCGGGCCTACCACAAACGCAAGGACAACCTGCGGAGGCTGAAGAGAGAGGGCTACATCACCAGTGATGGCCAAGTAGGTTTGGACGTCGGGCTGATAAAAACAGCCCTCATGGAGCGGGATTCCCCAGAGCGCTTGCCGCAGCCGCCTGTTGCTGGCGGAGGGCACAGGGCTGCGGGGCTGGTTTCCCCGGGAGCAGAAGTAGCGCCAGCGTCCCTCTGGCCGTTGCCGCTCCTGCTCTTCTCAGGCTGCCCTGCGCTGCCTGAGCGGTGAGGAGGCAGCCGGGGCGAGGCCTGGCGCCGGGGCGAGGAGCACCGGTCGGCCCTGGCAGGGCGGGAGGCAGGGGCCCCGCCACCGGGGAAGGGAGGGTGTGCAGCGTTGCAGCTCCCCTCCCGCTGGGTTTGGGCTGCTTTGGGGAAGGCAGTCTACGTAGCTGGCTTGAGGGTTCTTGGGGGATGTCTCTCCATAGGTGGTTTGCACTCTGAAGGAGTTCAATGAGTACAGGCAGTATCTGACCACGCTCAAGCTGGAGGCAGAGAAGATGTTCGTGCGAGAGGAGGTAGGCAAAGCGCAGCGTTCGTGGACGCCTGTCAGGGGCCGGGTGCCGAGGGCCGGGGCTTTACTTGCAGCGTCTCGGGGAGGGGAGGCGGTCGGTGCGGAAGAGGTGAGGCCTGTGCTGCTGGGCCGGGCGTTGTGGCGGGGAAAAGAGTCCTGGGCTGCAAGCTGAGCTAGCGCAGGGCGCGGGGGTGGGCACGGGCAGGAAGGTCACGTGCGAGCACGCAGAGTCCCGAGGGAAGCTGTTGTGGTTTAAGCCGGCAGGCGGCTAAACGCCACGCAGCCGTTCGCTCCCTCTCCCTCTCCCCGGTGGGATGGGGGAGAGAATCGGAAAGAACAAAAGTAAAACGCGTGGGCTGAGATAAAGACAGTTCAATAGGGCAGAAAAGGCAGGGCAAATCGTAGTAGTAGTAGTAGTAATAATAATAATAATAATAATATACCAAATAAGTGACGCTCACAATGCACCATCGCTCACCAGCCGGTGAGCGATACCCAGCCAGTTCCGGAGCAGCGATCGCTGCCCCCGCCCCGGTCAACTCCCCCGCCAAGTTTATATACTGAGTGTGACGTCGTATGGTATGGAATACTCCTCTGGTCAGTTTGGGTGAGCTGTCCTGGCTGTGGTCCCTCCCGGCCTCTCGTGCACCTGGCAGAGCATGGGAAGCGAAAACGTCCTTGACTAGTATAAACAGTACTTAGCAACAACTAAAAGAGCAGTGTGTTACCAACGTTATTTTCATACTAAATCCAAAAGACAGCGCTATACCAGCTACGAGGAAGAAAACTAACTCTATCCCAGCTGAAACGGCCCTGGGACACCGCTGCAGTGGAGTCGTTGAGGGGTTTTGGGGCCGAGCCGCTGCCTGGCCGGGGTGAGCAGAGGCAGCCTGGTCCCATCCCATCCCCGGCTGCTCGTCGCTGGGGCTGGGCAGCCTCTGCTGCTCTCGGCGCGAGTCGGGCTGAGAAACCTTTGTGAGTTTGAGGACTCTACAGATACTCTACGTCAAACCCAGAGAAAAGGCAAATCTGCTGCCAGTGCCGAAAAGCTGACAAAAAATTTCAGTTACTGGAGCATGCCTAGTTCCTGCATTGGTCCCTTGGTAGTCACGAATGTTTTCCTTTCAGGTAAAAGAGCAAACTTTCCTCTGGGATAAATTAAGAGCTGCCTGTAACTTTCGTTAGGGTCAAGTGTTTCTCTTCTGTTTGTTCATACTAGTTTTATGGGCAAGTTGGAAATAGTCTTTTATTTTTCTGTGCGTCGCTAAATTTTTAGTAATATGTGGTGTCAGCATAGTTAATTTTTGAGCAGCTAGATGCCAGTAGAAGCATAATGAATGACATGTGATGGAAACTGATGCTTAAACTTGATTTTGATATGATTTTTTTTGTTTCTTTGTTTGCTTTCATTAGAATGTTGGTGGCGTGTTGTCCTGTGGCTCAATCTGCATTCTGTTCCCTGGAACCTTCGATCTAGGACTTTGAAGTAAAAAAAGTTTGCCCTTCCAAAAAGGGACTGGTCATTCATAGGATTGAGGTGTAGACCTGGAGAGTCTCTTAAGTACATGATCAGAATTGAAGCCAAATTTCACTCTAATGTTGCTGCTGTTTGGTTTCACTTTCATGAATTTCCTCACTGCTGCCTCATGGTTGGGAGCTCTGAATCGTCATTTTTTTCTCAGTCTCTAACACATTTGGGTCCGTCCCCCCCCCTCCCCAAGGAGAGGCTACGTTTGAAAGTTAATTAGTGTCCTCACAAACGCGTCAGTCAATAAAACTGAATTATGGTTATTAAAACCATAAGGATGATACCAGTCGTAGAGATCTGGGCTACTTCTGAATGTGTATTTGTCACATGCAAACGTCATCGGGATACAGATTACCTGCACTTCATGCTCTGACAAGACAGCATGGTGAGACAGGGATGAGCTCCGAAAGAAAAAAAATATGTCGTCGTGGTTTTGGTTTGTTGTTGCTTGGTTTTTGTGTGTTGGGTTTTGATGTTTGGGGTGTTTCGGGGTTTGGGTTTTTTTTCTTTTGTTCATTTGTTTGTGTGTGTGTTTTGGGTTTTTTTCTTTAAAAAAGAGTGCAGTGTTGACCTGCAGAGCTCTGTTGCTGCCTGACCTGACCTGACCTGACCTGACCTGACCCCTCCCCTCCCCTCCCCTCCCCTCCCCTCCCCTCCCCTCCCCTCCCCTCCCCTCCCCTCCCCTCCCCTCCCCCCTTTCCCTCGTCTTTTGTGGCTGTAATTTTCACCAGCAACAAGACAATAGATGTATGTGTAAATATATAAAAGTGTAAATATAATATATATTTGTTCAGACTTACATAAGTGTAAATAGAAAATATATATGAAAACCATATATATTCCCTGAATATATGAATGCGTGTAGATACGTAAGTGTAAACTGATTCTCCCAAGTTGCGACTTTCCCCCGTGGGGCCACACACACAGAGCAGGAGCTGCTGCCACAGCACAAAAATACCCCAAACCCCCTGATTCTGGGTCTGCAATGGGGGGGGGAGAAAGAACAACCTGGGGTGTGGGGGGATGACACCCAGCAATTTGGGGCTCCCAGGAAAGCCAAATGCACCTGGATTTGTGCAGCTGGAAAGCAAAAAAAAAACCTCAACCAACCAAAAAAATCTCCAACCCCCAAAAGAACCCCTCTTTTTCAAGAACGAAACCAAAAGCAAGAATCACCAGTTTTTATGTTGTGGAAAAGCACTGAAAAACCCCAGAATTGAATATGTTTGGAAAAAGCAAACAAATGCCAGTTTTCCATTGTGGAAAAGCCAAAAAGAAAAAAAAGGAAAAAACCAAAACCCAAACAAACGCCAACCCCTAATTTGGGCTAAATGTGGGGTGAAACGCTGGCAGTTTGAGGAGCACCACTGAGCGTTATCCAGCGTGGATCTGGTGTGGGTCAGTTACACAGAGTGGAACACCTGCTGCAGGTTGTCCCAGGTGAGTTACCTGCTGTGGATTACCCCGGGCGGACCCCCTGGCGTAGGTCATCCCCACGCATGTCCCCCCGTGCGCCTTTTCCCCCACACGTACCCCTCTGTCCGTCCGTGTCCTCCTCCTCCTCCCCGTCCCCCTCTGTGTGTCTCCCTGCCCTCCTGAATGCTTTCCACCCGAGCGTCCCCCCTGCACGAGGTTTTCCCCCAGGTGAGTTATTTTTTCCCTGGGAGGTGCCCCCGCCTCCGCCCCACCATATTGGGCACTGCCCCCCATAACCCCTCTGCTTCTGGGCCCTCAGGGCGCTGCTTGCAGCCCCCCAGACGCTTCCCTGCACCCCGCTCCCACCCCCGTCTCCCTTCTCCGCTGTTTTGGATTTGTGCTGGGAACAGCCTTGATGACACGCTGGCGTTTTAGCGACCACTGAGCAGCGTTTGCACAGAGTCGAGGCTTTTTCGGCTCCTCGTACCGCCCCGCCGCCAAGCGGGCTGGGGGGCATGAGGGGTTGGGAGGGGACACGGGCGGGACAGCTGACCCCAGCTGACTAAAGGGCCGTTCCGGACTACACGACACCGTGTTCTCAGCTAATCGACAAGCCCTGCACAGGAAGCCTTCCTTGTGTGTAGGCGAATGAGGAGAGCAGAGTTCCAATAGCGCAGAGGTGAGGACAGGTGCAAAGAAAACAGCGAAGCCCAGGCCTCCCCAGCGTGTTGCTCATTCGCATCCGGTCTGCTTGGGCGCGCTGTTTCCCGATAAACGTATCTGCCCCTCTGACACAAAGCAGCTTTCGTCTCTTCTCGCCTGCGTTGAGGATGCCATATGTGTTGCTGCTTTTTGTTTGGTTGGTTGGTTTGTTTTAATCTTTCCGCAACATCTGGCGTGACCCGGATTGTACGTGCAGAGCAATACAGCAATGCCGGGTGCTTACTGCAAAAGGAAAAAAGAAAACCCGTTAGCGGTTCCTTGTGCTGCTTCTGCTTCCAAGGTAATGGGGTGTAGGGGGCACGGACAGAAAGAGCGCCCAGGCTTTCAGAGCAGCTGGATGCTGCTCGGGGCTGCCACAGTCGAGCCGCTGGGATGCTTCTGGCAGCGGAAGCAGCGCACGCCGTGCCGCGTGGGCCGCGAGTGGGAAGAGGGCAGAGCAATACAAGCCCTGCTCTTGGACCCCCCGCAGTCAGTAGCTGCCGCCTTTGGGTGGTCTAAACGGGGCTGAGGTAGCAGCCATTTCTCATTCTGCGGAATAATCGGAAAAGAATTTTGAAGACGCGGCGGCCGCCCGGCGCGCCAAAGCGGGACCGGCACCAGCAGCCCCGCGCATGCGCTTTGCCGCGCTCTGTGCTGCCACGTGATGCGCGAATGCGGTCGTGGAGCTCCGACTCCGCGCATGCGCAGTGGGGCTCTGTCTCGGGGCTCGATGCTGCCACCCGGTGACCAAAATTTGGTACTGCAGCCCCAGCCCTGCTCGATCGCCGAAGGGCGGCGGGAATCGCCGAAGAGTGCCGGGAATCGCCGAAGGGTGGCGGCGAGTGCCGAAGAGTGCCGGGAATTGCCGAAGGGGGGCGGGGAGTGCCGAAGAGCGCCGGAAAGTGCCGAAGGGGGGCGGGAATCGCCGAAGGGAGGCGGGGAGTGCCGGGAAGTGCCGAAGGGGGTCGGGAAGTGCCGAAGAGTGCCGGGAATCGCCGAAGGGCGGCGGGAATCACCGAAGAGTGCCGGGAATCGCCGAAGAGCGCCGGGAATCGCCGAAGGGAGGCGGGGAGTGCCGGGAAGTGCCGAAGGGGGTCGGGAAGTGCCGAAGAGTGCCGGGAATCGCCGAAGGGCGGCGGGAATCACCGAAGAGTGCCGGGAATCGCCGAAGAGCGCCGGGAATCGCCGAAGGGGGGCGGGGCGTGCCGAAGAGAGCAGGGAAGTGCCGAAGGGAGGCGGGAATGGCCGAAGGGGGGCGGGAATCGTCGAAGGGAGGCGGGGAGTGCCGAAGAGTGCCGGTAATTGCCGAAGAGTGCCGGGAATCGCCGAAGGGAGGCGGGAATTGCCCTCGGGGGCCACCCAGACCCATGGGTCCCTCAGGGGGGCTCCCCTGGGTCCCAGCGGGGCACCCAACCCCCCCCTCTTGGGGGGGTGATGCCGCTGTACGCCCCCCCCCCCCCCCGACATAGTCGAGCCGCTGGGATGCTTCTGGCAGCGGAAGCAGCGCACGCCGCGCCACGTGGGCCACGAGTGGGTAGCGGGCAGAGCAATACAAGCCCTGCTCTTGGACCCCCCCGCAGTCAGTAGTTGCTGCCTTTGGGTGGTCTAAACGGGGCTGAGGTAGCAGCCATTTCTCAATCTGTGGAATAATCGGAAAAGAATTTTGAAGATGCTACGGGCAGCCGGCGCTGTTGCCCTGCGCATGCACAGTGGGGCTGATTTCCCACGCTCAGTGCTGTCCTATGTTGAGCGAAATGGGGCACTGCAGCTCTGACACCGTGTATGCGCAGTAGCGCGCTTTCCAGCGCTCAGTGCTGCTGCCTGGTGAACAGAAGTGGGTACTGCAGCTCCAGCCCCGCGCATGCGCAGCGAGGCTCTTTTCCAGCCCTCAGTGCTGCCACCCGGTGAGAAAAATGCGGTACTGCAGCTCCAGCCCCGCTCATGCGCGGGGGCGAGCTTTGCCGCGCTCGCCGCTGCCACCCCGTGACCAAAAATGGGTACTGCAGCCGCAGCCTTTCTCCGTCTCTCTCTGGCCAGCTCTCTGCCCCTGCTCGTGAATTCCTCGCTCTCCGCCCTGTAGCCTGTCGCTTTTGGCCTTTGCCCATCTCGCTGTCACTGGCTCCCCGAGGACCCTATTTTAGAATTGCCCTCCCCCCTTCCTTCTGTACGCTTTGCTACCCTTTGTGCCCTCACGCTCTCTTTTTTCCGGCTCCCTGTCCCTATTTCTTAATTCTTCCCCCTCTGCCCTGCAGCGTGTAGCTTGTGGGGTTTGGTTTGCGTGGTTTTCCCCCGCCCCGGCCCCGGCCCCGGCCCCGGCCCCGGCCCCTTCCCTCCGGTGTTCGCTTTCCCGGGCTCGGTGCTGCCCCCGTGTGACCAAAGTTCGGTACTGCAGCTCCAGCCCCGCGCACAGTGCCGTGGGGCGCTTTCCCAGGGCCCGCTGCTGCCGCCCTGTGACCACAGTCCGGTACTGCAGCCTGGCAGCCGCCCATGCGCGTTGCTGCGGCCACGGGATCCAGGGGGCCGCCCGTCGGTACCAGCCACGCGATGCCGCCGTGCTCGGCGCTGCCCGCCGGTAAGGAAACGCCGCTGCCGCCCCCGGCCGTGCTCTCGGCGCGCACGAGGCGGAACAGCAGCGCCGGTGCTGGCCCCGGGCGAGCGCGGTTCCCGCAGCGCCGGCACCGCGCGGGTCGGCAGCAGCGCCGCCGCAGCAGCCTTGGCTGCCGCTGCAGCGCGGCAGGGTGCTGGGCGTGATGAGCGGTGGCGGGTGGCGGGCAGCGGGCAGGAGCCCCGGTGAGGCGAGCGAGCCCCTTTGGGGGTGCGGGGGTGTCGCCTGCCCGCTGGCCCCGTGCTCTCGGGAGAGCCGGGAGAGCCCCGTGTGCTCTCTCAGGGGGAGGCCGGCCGAGCGAGCGGAGTTACAGCAGAGGAAGGGAGGAGAGAAGCTGAAAGCAGCGTCCGAGCTGGCAAATTCTCCCGAGGGCGAGAGCTGCGGTGAGTCCCGGGCCCTCGGGGCCCTGTCTCCCCTCCCGTGCGTCCGATTGCCTCCCTGCCCCGCCCCTGGCCCCCTCGCTTTCCCACGCTGCTGCGATTCCCCCGCCCCCCGCCCCTTCCCTGCACCTCTCTTCTCCTTTCTATTCTTCTCTCCCACTCCCTCTCTTCCTTCATCTTGCTTGTTCTACCACTCCCTTTTCTTTTTCTCTCTGCGCTTTTGTCCTGCTCCCTCTCCCTCTTCCCCCCGCCCCCATTCTCCGTCTCAGTCCTGCAGCCCATCGCTGTTTTTTCCCTTTGCCGTCTCTTTGTCCTGATCTATATCTGTCTCTTTATCCGCCCCGCTCCCCCCCCCCCCCCCTTTCTCTGGCCTGTTCCCTGGCGTTCTCTTCCTCTCTGCGCCTGTACGTGCCGCTCCGTGTCCCTGCCTTCCTATCGCTCTCCCTCCTTCCTTCCCTCCTTCCTTCCCTTTCTCTCTTGATCACTTTGTCTTGCTCGCTGTTGCTGGGTTTTTCATTCTGTATTTTGCTGTCCGTGTTCCCCTTCCTGTTCATCTCTTACTCTCGCTGAGCCTTTGTGCTGCTCCCCGCCCCTGTTATTTACGGATTCGCCTCTGTGCCCTGTGTTTTCCTCGTGCTCCACCTCCCCGTCATTCTCTTGGTTGCTCCCTGTCTCGGCATCCTGCTCCCTGTCCCTCTTTCTTCCGCAGTATCCCGCTTCCTGGCTCCCTGTCCCTCACCTGGTTTCTGTATTGCTCTGTCCTTCGTCCTCTCTTTCCTTGTCCCTCTGGCCCGCTGCCCATCACTGTTTTTTTCATCCCTCCCTTCCTCCCTCCCTTCCTCCCTTCTCCATCTGTCTGCCTTGGTCCTGTGCCTCTCCTCCTCTCTCTAATGTTTCTTTCTCCATCTGTGCCCCGCTCCCTGTCCCTTTTCTTCTCTCTGCCCTCCATCCTCCCCCTAACTTCTTGCCTGTATATCTCCGCACCGCTGCCTGTCCCATTGTTTCTCGCTACATCCCCCTGCCCAGCTTGCCGTCCCATTATTCCCCTCTGTCCCACTCCCTTTCTTCTCATTCTGCAGCCCAGCGCCGGTTTGTCTTTCTCCCTCTCTTTGTCCTGATCCACGCCTCTCTTTTCCCCCCTCAATCCCTCTGGCTCGTTCGCTATCTTTTTCTCCCTCCCTTATTCCTCTCTTGCAGGTTCTCTCTCGATCTGGCTGTTGGGCTCCCCGCTCGTCACTTTCTCTCCCTCTGGCCTGCTCCCCGACCCTGTTTGTTCTTCTGCCGTGTCCCTGCGGGGCTCCTCGTGCCTTTTTTTTAGTGATGTGTGCATCTGGCTGTCCTTTTCCCTGTGCCTTTCTTTCTCTGCCCCTCTGTCTTTCTCTCTCGTCTTATTTTTTCTTTCCGTTGCTCTGTCCTGCTCCCCATTGCATCCCCATGTGCAGCTAGAGTCGGTCAGTCATCGCTGTGGATAAATGGGGGCTTGTTCTTTCTGTCTCGCAGGGGCGGTGCTGAGGACTCAGTTGTTGGTTCCTCTCCGGGGACGTTGTTGACTGCCCCTGGCTCGGACTTGCATGGTTTTCGCCTTTGGCCCCGTTCTCCTGGCGGCACGGGTGAAAAGGGGCAGGCGGAGCACTTCCTGGCTGTGGCCAGGAGCTGCCACAGCTGAATCTGGGGAGGCCGGAGACAGGTAAAGCAGCTGAAGAATAAAATAAAGAGGGTGCAGCTGGCAGCTGCCTCCCGCTGCAGGTAAGAGAGCGCCTGCCTCTGCGGGTGAGGAAGGATCCTGCTTTGTAGTCATGTAGCGTGTGAGCGAGCGAGCAAGCAAGGAAGCAAGCAAGCAAGGCCACGTCCAGGAAGCCTTGTCTCGTGAGAGCTGTAAGACAGCCCCGTATCCTCTAGGTGGAGGACAGCCAAGCGACCGGAGTTACAGAAGAGGAAGAGAGAAGGAAGCGTCCGAGCTGGCAAATTCTCCCGAGAGCGAAGGCTGCGGTGAGTCCTGGGCCCTCGGGGCCCTGTCTCCCCTCCCGTGCGTCCGGTTGCCTCCCTGCCCCGCCCCTGGCCCCCTCACTTCCCCATGCCGCTGCAATTTTTTGTGGGGGTTAATTTCCGCCCCCGCCCCCTTCTCCCCTGTACCTCCTTTCTGCATCTCGCTCTGAGCATCTGCCTGTCCCCATCTTTTAGGTCCTCCCTCTCTCTGCCCTGTAGCCCATGGCTAGTTTTTTCCTTCTGTGTCTCTCTCTGCCCGGCACCCGGCCGCTACTTTTGCATTCCTGCCTCTGTGTCCTGTAGCCCGTCATTATTTTTGCTGTCGCTGGCTCCCCCCCGCCCCCTTCCCCATCTCGCTCTTTTTTTGCTTCCCATTCCTGGTTTTTAAATCCTTCCTCTCTGCTGTGTAGCCCTTTGCTTTTTCCTTTTGTCCATCTCTCTGTGTCCGTCCCGGTGCCCCCGCGGCTGGATGCCAGGCGCCCACCAAAGGTGCTCTGTCGCTCCCCTCTTCAGCTGGACAGCGGAGAGAAAAAATAGAACGAAAAGCGTGTGGGTTGAGATAAGGACAGGGAGAGATCGCTCAGCAATTACTGTCACAGGGAAAACTCAGGCTCAACTTGGGGAAACCAGTCTAATTGATTACCAGTCAAATCGGGGTAGGATAATGAGAAATAAGAACAAAATCTTAAAACACCTTTCCCCCACCCCCTCCCTTCTTCCTGGGCTCAACTTCACTCCCGATTTCTCAACCTCCTCCCCCCCTGAGCGGAGCAGGGGAACTGGGGAATGGGGGTTGCGGTCTGGATTTTTCCCTCAGTCCCTCTCTGCCGGGCTCCCTCTCTTTGTTCTTTCATTCCACGTTTTCTGTCCCGTAGCTCCACACTATTTGCTTGCCTTTCTCCGTCTCTCTCTGGCGCCATCGCTCTGCCCCTGTTCGTGAATTCCTCGCTCTCCGCCCTGTAGCCTGTCGCTTTTGTCCTTCGTCCATCTCGCTGTCTCTGGCTCCCCGAGGACCCTATTTTAGAATTGCACCCCTGCCTCTTCTTTCTGTACACATTGCTACCCTTTTTGCTCTCCCGCTCTCTTTTTTTCCGGCTCCCTGTCCCTATTTCTTTAGTCTTCCCTCTCCGCGCTGCAGTGTGTAGCTGCGGGGTTTGGTTTGTGTTGTCATCCCACACACCCTACTGGCCCCTTCCCTCCGTTGTTCGCTGTCCTGGCTCCCTGTCCCTGTTGTTTCATTCCTCCCTCTCTGCCCTGCTCTTGCCGCTGCTTTTTTGTCTTTCCCCATTTCTCTCAGTCCAGCTTCCTGCACCTGTTCTTCTCTCCTACCTCTCTGTCTTGCTGACCGTCCCAGGTTTCTCCTGCATCTCCATCCTGCTCCCCGTCCCTCTTTGTCAGTGTCTGTCCTGCTCCCTCTCCCTCTTTCTGCGGCGTCTCTTCCTCCCTGCTGCTTCTTTCTCCACCTCTGTCGGGCTCCCTTGTCCCCGTCCTTCTCTCGCTGTCCCATTCCCTGCCTCGTGCTTTCTCTCTACATCCCCCTGTCCAGCGCCCCGCTCCTCATTTTTGGCATCCTCCACCTCTGTCCGTTCCCCGCCGAACTGACGAGCGTGGCTCCCAGAACCACTGCCGAGGTGTCCCAGGGGCAGGGGGAGCGTTGGGGGCCCCGAGCCCCGGAGCAGACTCTTTCCAGGGACTTGTTACGTGCGTGACTGAATAAACACTCGCCGGCTGCATTTGCGCTCCCTTTGCACCGGGCAAGGGGCTGTGATGGGGCCCAGGGTAGGAGGTGACACACTGTGGGGGTCAGGCGATGGCCCCCTGTTCCTGCAGGGCTCCAGCTGTGGGCCGGGGCTGGAGGAGCCCCAGGTGCGGGCAGTGAGGCTGATGGCCAGGGCCCCTCCCTGTAAAGGGGTGGCTGCCGGTGGAGGGGCTGGTGCTGCCCTGCCCCGGGGGGCCGTGGAGGGGCCGGTGTGAGGCAAGGGAGGAGCGGAGCGGTCGCTGGGCTGTGGCTGCACCTGCACCGAGGGAGAAGGTTAGCGGGGGCCGGGCGATGGCCCGGGAGGGCGACGGTGCCTGCGGGGGAGTGCGGGGCTGCCTCGTCGTGTCATGTCGTGTCGTGTCGCAGCTGGCGGCGAGGGGAGCCGGGGCGTGTGGGGGTGCCGCGCCGTGTGCCGGAGCCGGGCGGCGGGGGCTGCCTGAGGAGCGCGGGGCTGCGCCGAGGGCTCGGCAGGGCTCCCGGGGGCGCCGGCGGGCGGGGGGAACGGCGGCGTCCCCGGAAGGGAGAAAGCGGGGCCGGCTGCCTCTCGCGGCGTGCCGGCAGCTGCGGTGCTGGGAAGGGGGCTTGCGGTCGGCCATGTTGCCTGCGCGGAGCATGCCGGGAGCTGTAGTTTTCGCGGCACGGCCCAGTCACGCGGCAGCCTGGTGGCCGAATCGCGGTGCTGCGTCCGGGCATTCGCGCTCCGGGTGTGGCCCCTCTGGCGCGCCGTCGGTGTCCGGCGCATGCGCGGTGTGCGGGAGCGGCATGGCGGCGCGGCGGGCGCGATTGCCGGTGGCGGGTGAGGGCCAGGAGCAGCGGCGATGTGATGTGATGTGAGTGAGCCAGCCCCTTTGGTGGGTGCAGGGGTGTCTGCTGCCCGCCGGGCTCCCGGGGGTGGCGGGAGGGGAAGCTTCAAAGCTGCCGCTGCGGCAGGCTGCCGGGCAGCTGGGGGCGAGCGGGGTCGGGGCAGCCCCAGGGAGTTCCCCGAGAGAGAGCGGCGGTAGGAGGGAAGGAGGAGGACATGCCGCTGGCGCAGACGGCGGGCACGTCCCCAACTCGCCAGGGCTCCCCCTGAGCCCCCCCCGGGCCCACTGAGCCCATGCAGCTGCCCCCAGCTCCAGCACCTGCCCTGAAGCCTGTCCTGTAGCCCTAGATCACCCCCAAGGCCTGTCGCGAAGCCTGGAAGCTGGCCCTCGAACGCGCTGGATTCTCCCTTAATGTGGTACCGATAGCAGCAGTGCAGGGAAGGAGCGGTGTCTGCAGAAGCCCCTGCATAAGGAGGGGCTGTGGCCGGGGGCAGGCTCTGGTAATAATGGCCACTGGTTGTTCTTTCCCCCTCCCAGAGGCCACACTGAGGACATGGTTGCCCGTTCTTCCCCTGGAGATGCCGTTGACTGCCCCAGGTTCAGGCTGGCGTGGGTTGTCTGTGCCTGGCCTCGCACTCCTAGCGGTGTGGGGGAGAAAAGGGGCAGGCGGAGCGCTTGCTGGCTGTGGAGGAGAGCTGCTGTGGCTGAAGCTGGCGAGGGCAGAGACAGGTAAAGCAGCTGAAGAATAAACTAAAGAGGGTGCAGCTGGCAGCTGCCTCCCGCTGCGGGCAAGAGAGCCCCTGCCTCTCTGGGTGAGGAAGGTTCCCTCCTTGTAGTTGCAGAGCGCACGAGCGAGCGAGGCTACGTGTCTGGGCAGCCTTGTTTTGTGAGAGCTGTAAGAGACCTGTGTATCCTCTTAGTTGGAGGACAGCTGAGCCGCCAGAGTTACAGAAGAGGAAGGGAGGAGAGAAGGAGAAGGAAGTGTCCGAACGGGCAAATTCTCCCGGCAGTGTTGAGAGCGAGAGCTGTGGTGAGTCCCGGGCCCTCGGGGCCCAGCCTCCCCTCTCGCGTGTCCCGGTCCCTTTACCTCTCCTTGCCTCTCTGTTCTTCTCTCCTGCTCCCTCTGCCTGGTTTTTTTCATTCTCTGTCCTGCAACCATTGTTTTTTATTCCTATTCCATCTCTTTCTCCTGATCTGCATCTATCCCTTTTTCCCCACAATTGCTCTGACCTGTTCCCTAGCGTCCTTTTCTTCTCTGCGCCTGTACGTGCCACTCCGTGTCCCTGCCTTCCTATCTCCCTCCTTCCTTCCTTCTCTTTCTCTATCCCTTTTTCTTGCTCACTGTCACTGGTTTTTTTCATCAGCTCACCGTCTGCTTCCTGTTCTAGTTTTTGTTGTCCTCTGCCTCTCCGCAGGGCTCCTAATACCTCCCTTTCTTTCTCCAGCCCCCTGTGCTTCTCAAGGTCTTTGTCTTTCTCTCTCTCTCATTGTCATTATTCTTGTCTGTTGCTCTGTCTTGCTGCTTATCCCGTTGTTTCTCGCTATCTTCCTTTGTCCCACTCCCTGCCTGTATTCATGTTTGTCTCTGTCCTGTTGACCATCCCAGGTGTTTTTTTCTTCTCCATCTCCATCCTGCTGCTGCCCTGTTTTGTTCCTTCCCCCCCCCCCCATCTGCCCTGCTCCCTGTCACTCTTTCTGCACCTTGTCCTCTGTCCCTGCTGCTTTTTTCTCCATCTCTGTCCAGCGCTCTGTCCCTTTCTTTTTTTCCTCTTGCTATCCCTCTGCCCTGCTTCCTCTCACTATCTTTTCTGTCTTTCTTTCCCTCTGCCCCATTCCCTCTTCCATTCTTTCTAACTGTGTCACCCTGTCCAGCTGGCTGTCCCTTCTTTCCTTTCTCTCTTTTCGGATCTCCCTATCTCTCTGTCCAGCTGCTCATCACAGTTGTTTTTTTCCCTCCAATGCTGTCCAGCTCTCTGTCCCTTTTTTCTCTCTCTGTCATTC
Source organism: Pelecanus crispus (assembly GCF_030463565.1). Classification (NCBI taxonomy): domain Eukaryota; kingdom Metazoa; phylum Chordata; class Aves; order Pelecaniformes; family Pelecanidae; genus Pelecanus; species Pelecanus crispus. Next base: position 18,684,328 of record NC_134656.1, read on the forward strand.
TGTCGCGCTCCCTGTGTCTCTATTTTTAATTTTTCCATCTCTGTCCTGCAGCCCGGTGCTGGTTTCCACACCCCCGGCCCTCTCTCCTGTCCTGCTACCCATCCTAGGCCTCTTTCCCTCCATCTCTGTCCTGCTTCCTGGCTCTAATTTTTGCCTGTCTTGCACTTTGTCCTGCCTTCCTCTCCCTTTTTTCTCTCTCTGTATCGCGTTGTCTTGCTCCCTGTCTTTTTCGGACAAGCTGTGTCCTGCTCCTTGTCCTTTTTCCCTACCCTCCCCATCTCCTAGCTTTCTTCCTGTCTGCCTTTTTTTCTTCGTCTCTCCTTCTGCCCCAATGCTTCTTTCTCTCTGTCACTGTCTCTGTCCCTCCTTTCTTCTTCCTCTCCTCCACTCCCCCCCATCTCTCTCTCCCTCCGTCCTGCTCGCAGACTCAACGTTTTCTTGCTCCGTCTCTCTGCAGGGCTGGCGGGGGCAGAAGCGGCCCTGGGACAAACGCTGCAGCGGGGTCGTTGAGGGGTTTTGGGGCCAAGCCCCTGCCTGGCCGGGGCGAGTAGAGGCAGCCCAGTCCCATCCCATCCCCGGCTGCTCCTCGCTGGGGCTGGGCGGCCTCTGCCACTCTCGGCGTGAGTCGGGCTGAGAAACCTTTGTGAGTTTGAGGATGCTACAGATACTCCGCATCAAACCCAGAGAAAAGGCAAATCTGCTGCCGGTGCCGAAAAGCTGATGAAAAATTGCAGTTACCGGAGCATGCCTCGTTCCTGCATTGGTCCCTTGGGAGTCACGAATGTTTTCCTTTCAGGTAAAAGAACAAACTTTCATCTAGGATAAATTAAGAGCTGCCTGTAACTTTCGGTAGGGTCAAGTGCTTCTCTTCTGTTTGTTCATACTAGTTTTATGGGCAAGTTGGAAATAGCCTTTTATTTTTCTGTGCGTCGCTAAATTTTTAGTAATATGTGGTGTCGGCATAGTTGATTTTTGAGCAGCTAGATGCCAGTAGAAGCATAATGAATGACATGTGATGGAAACCGGTGCTTAAGCTTGATTTTGATATGATTTTTTTTGTTTCTTTGTTTGCTTTCATTAGAATGTTGGTGGCGTGTTGTCCTGTCGCTCAATCCGCATTCTGCTCCATGGAACCTTCGATCTAGGACTTTGAAGTAAAAAGTTTGCCCTTCCAACAAAGGGCTGGTCATTCATAGGATTGAGGTGTAGACCTGGGGAGTCTCTTAAGTACATGATCAGAATTGAAGCCCAATTTCACTTAATGTTGCTGCTGTTTGTCTTCACTTTCATGAATTTCCTCGCCGCTCCCTCATGGTTGGGAGCTCTGAATCGTCATTTTTTTTCAGTCTCTAACACATGTGGGTTCCCCCTTCCCCCCCACCCCAGGAGAGGCTACATTTGAAAGTTAATTAGCGTCCTCACAAACGCGTCAGTCAATAAAACTGAATTACGGTTATTAAAACCATAAGCATGATACCAGTCATAGAGATCTGGGCTACTTGTGAATGTGTATTTGTCTCATGCAAATGTCATCGGGGAAACAGATCGCCTGTGCTTCATGCTCTGACAAGACAGCATGGTGAGACAGGGAGGAGCTCCGAAAGGAAAAAAAGATACATGGTCATGGTTTTGGTTTGTTGTTGCTTGGTTTTGGTGTGTTGGGTTTTGATGTTTGGGGGGTTTTTGGTTTTTTGTTGGTTGGTTGGTTGGTTTGTTTGTTTTAAAAAGAGTGCAGTGTTGACTGGTGGCAGCCTGCAGGGCTCTGTTGCCGCCTGACCTCTCCTTTTCTGCTCTTTCCCTCCTCTTTCATGGCTCTAATTTTAATTTGGACCATTTTAGAAGAGCAGTGAAGTTACTTGCCTGTGTCTGTGTGGTGGTAATACCAGGAAGGTAAATGCTTGAACCGGTAGCGAGTCACTTGGCTACAAGTAGCATTTCTGAAGAACAGCGGTAAACAAGAAGCAAATAGGAAATTACCAAAAATTTGCGTGTCAAACATCGAAGTTTTATTGTCAAATGTTGTTTGGTAATGTGTTCCAAATGGCTATTTTTGGTAAGCATAAATTTTTCGGGAAAGCTAGGGTTGTGTGTGCAAAAACAGGTCCCCTAGCATCAGAGGATAGGCTGTGCGGTGGCGGGGCCGTTGTTCCCTGATCAATACTGCCATAGTAGTGTTGCAATATTTCAACCTAAGAGATGGGTTTAGGAACAGAAGGAGAATGCCTGTTTTCTGTAAAGGCTCTAAATGCCGACCCTTTGTCTGCCGCTTTTCTGTGCGTGAGATGAAGCTGTTTTATTTTTCTCCCTTGTTCTGGGTCTAAATATTTGTGAAGCTGTTGCTGCTCTTGGGAAAGCCAAAGGCACCTGGATTTGTGCAGCTGGAAAGAAAGGGGGGGGGGGGGGGGGTCCAACCAAAAAAACCCCCCACCAAAAGCCCAAAAGAACCCCTCTTTCTCAAGAATGAAACCAAAAGCAAGAATCACCAATTTTTATGTTGTGGGAAAGCGCTGAAAAAACCCAGAATTGAATATGTTTGGAAAAAGCAAACAAATGCCAGTTTTCTATTGTGGAAATGCCAAAAAGAAAAAAAGGAAAAAACCACAACAAAACGCAAACAAACCCCATGTCCTGGTTTCGGCTGGGATAGTTAATTTTCTTCCTAGTAGCAGGCATAGTGCTGTGTTTTGGATTTAGTAGGAGAAGAATGTTGATAACACGCCGATGGTTTAGTTGTTGCTAAGTACTGCTTATGCCAGTCAAGGACTTTTCAGCTTCCCATGCTCTGCCAGGGGCACAAGAAACTGGGAGGGGGCACAGCCAGAAGAGTTGATCCAAACTGACCAAAGGGCTATTCCATACCATACAGTGTCATGGGTAGTATAGAAACTGGGGTGGGGGGGTTGGCCGGGGAGCAGCGATCACTGCTTGGGAACTGTCTGGGTATCGGTTGGCGGGCGGTGAGCAATTGCATTGTGCATCACTTGCTCTGTATATTATTATTACTATTTTACTTTATTTCAATTATTAAACTGTTCTTATCTCACCCCAGTAGTGTTTCTCACTCTTACTCCTCCGATTCTCTCCCCCATTCCATCGGGGTAGGGGGAGTGAGCGAGCGGCTGCGTGGTGCTGAGCTGCTGGCTGGGGCTAAACCATGACATTCTGCCAAGTGCTCTAGATATAGTTTTTCTTTCTTAGGTTATCTTGTTCCAGGTCCCTGTCCCTATGTTTTAATTTCTTCCCTCTCTGTCCCTTAGCCCATTTTTGCATTTACTGTTCTCTCTCTGTCTGGTTACCCATGCTGAGTCTTTAATTCCTTTCCCTGCTGCCCCCTTCAACTCATCAATGTGTTTTGGGATTTCTCAGTTTCTCTCTGTTCACCTCAGTGTTGTCTTTTTAAAATCATCTCTCTGCCCTGTGGCCCATCACTATTCTTTGTTTTTCTTCATCTCTTTCTCTGGCCTGTAGCCCATTGCTACTCCCCCGCCCCCGTGCCCCTCTCTCTGTGGTTCCCTGTCCCTCTTTTTCCATCCTCATTCTTTGCCCTGTAGCCCATGGCTGTTGTATTGGGTTTAATGGCAAGGTTTTGTTAGATGGGGTGGGGTTTGCGTAAGGTCTGCAGGGGTGGGTTCTGTGAGAACATACCACTAGTTGCTCCCGTGTTGGGCACAGCCAGTTCCAGCTGCAAGATGGGTCTGTGGCTGGTCTGAGTTCCTCAGCAATGCTGCTCGTGCCCCTGTAATGAATATATAAGAAGGGGTAAAAAGCGCTGCACAGAAGCTGTGATACAGAAAACATGTGTGAAACAGCCCTGCAGACACCAAGGTCAGCAGAGAAGGAGGGGCAGGCTATGGTAAAGATCATGGTCATCTTTATTGCTGTGTTTGGGCACTGAGCATTGCAGCCAACTCACTTCTGGGATTTCTGAGGTGCATTAATGAATAAACTTTTCCTACCTTCTCTCTGTCCCTGGGCAGGGAGCTGTGGACAGGTGCAGGGGAGGGGCTGGAGTGCCACAGGCTTTGGCAACAGCACCTGTTTCCAATGTCCTCCAGGTGGGGCCATACCTGGGGCTGCCCCAGGTGCAGCTGAGGATGCGGCCCACCCCTCTGTGTGAAGGGGCTCTGGCTATAAAGGGGGCTGCCTGGGCACACCTGCTGGAGGAAGCTGATGAAGGGGAAGGGGCTGAGGAGGGAATCCCACAGGCAGGTGCCTCCAGCAAGGAACAGCCAGTCCCTGCGGTGAGGAAGGATCCCTCTGAGCCATTCCCAACAGAGCAGATGCCAGCACCCAGTGCTGGGAGCGCGGTGCCTCCGTTGATCTAAGCTGCCACGTATCGCGGAAGTCTTGCGGATGAGGAGCATCGAGGTGTTCGCTGCGTGCTACTGAATGGGTGAGGGTCAGGCGGGTGGTCCTGCAGAGGAGGAAAGGGGAGAGGCAGAGAGAGCAGCATCGGGACTTCTCTCTGGGTCTCGGAGACCGAAGAAGGTATCCGGCCGGCACCAGGAGCTGCGGTGAGTCACACGTCCTCTCCTCTGCATCCTGGCTCATTTCTGCTACTCTTCTCCAGATGCCTGCCTGCCTCCCTCTGTCTCCCTCGCTGCCCATCTACTTACCTGTATGGCTCCCCAAAACTTGTTATTCTTCTGCCAACTCTGCCCAGTACCCCATTGCCTTTCAATTTTTTTCTACGTGTGTCTCTAACTGGCTCCCGCTCCCTATTTTTTTAGTTTTTCTGCACTACCTTGTACCCTGTTACTTTTAAAATTTCATTTCTCTGTCTCCCCCATCTGGCTCCGTAAGCCTATTCTTTAACACCTCACTTTGCTCTGTACCCCATTGCTTTTCAAACTTTCTTTCTATGCCTCCCTCTTCCTATTTTTAATTTTTTTCTCAGTCTTTCCTTTACCCTGTAGGTTTTAAAATTTTCTTTATACATATTTCTCTCTCTTGCCAGCTCCCTGGCATTATTTTTTAATTTTTGCCTATGTGAGTTGTACCCTGTCACTTTTTGAATTCTCTGTTTCTCCCTCTGTTTTCCACCTGTCCCTATTTTAAAAGTCTTTCTTGTACCCTGCTGCTTTCTAGTTTCTATGTATCCCCCTATCCATCTCCCTGTCATTATTTCTTAATATTTTCCTATCCATCCTGTACCCTGTTGCTTTTTAAGTTTTCTGTCTCCCTCTATCCGTCTCACTGTCCCTATTTTTTAATGCTTCCCCTTAGCCAGGGAAGGGTCTGTCCAGGCACACCTGCCCGAGGGAGCTGATGAAGGGGAACTGTCCAAGGAGGCAATCCAAGGGGGCCCTGTGGGCTAGGTGCCTGCAGCAAGGCGCAGCCAGTGCCTGCAGCAAGGAAGGGTCCGTCCGAGCCATCCCCGCTGGAGCGCACCGCCAGCATGCGCTGCCGGGAGCTCGGCGCCTCCATCAGCCGCACGTGCGAGCTGCCGGGAAGCCTCGTGGTGGAGGCGGCAGCATCCGCCCCTGAGGCGGAGAGAAGAGCTTTGGGGCCATGAAAGCCTCCTGCCGGTGCCAGGAGCCATGGTGAGTCGCGTGTTCTCTCGTGTGCGTCCCGGTCTGTCTGTGCCCCCCTTCCCCAGATCTCTGCACGCCTCCCTGCCTGTACCTGCCTCTGTCTCCCTCTCTGCCAGCCCACCTACTGGTCTGGCTCCCAAAAACTTGTTACGCTTCTGCCAGCTCTGCCCTGTACCACTTCACCTATTCATTTTTTTCCTGTTTCCCTCTTTGTGGCTCCCAATCCCTATTTTTTAATGATTTCCTGTGTTTTCTGTACCTCCTCGCATTTGAATTTCTATTTCTATGTTTCCCTTTCTCTGGTGCCCTGTCCCTATTTTTTACTTCCTCCCTCTGTGCTGCACCCCATTGCTTTAAATATTTTCTTTCTATGGTTCCTTCTATCTATCTCCCTGTCCCTGGTTTTTTAATATTCCTCTGTGTGTTGTACCTGATCACAGTTAAATTTTCTGTCTATGTTGTCCTCTATCCAGCTCCCTTTCTCGATGTTTTTGTTTTTTTTTTTAATTCTTCCCTATATTTCTTGTGCCCCATTGCTGTTTAATTTATCTTCCAATAATTCCTTTTCTCTGGCTCCCTTTTCCTAAACTTTAATTCCTCCCTTTCTTCCGTATACTCTCTCACACCTTTTAAATTTTCTTCTAATGTTTCCTTCTATTCGCATTCCTGTTCTGATTTTTTAATTCTTGCCTGTGTTTCTTGTAGCCTGTCGCTATTGAAATTTTCTTTCCATGTCTACTTTAACCAGTTCACTGTCTGTCTTTTTTGTTTCTTGTCTGTCCTGTACCTCCTTGCTTTTAACATTTTCTTCCTATGTGTCTCTATTTTTCTCCCTATTCTTGTTTTGTAACTTCCTCTTGTCTTTCCTTACTGTCTCCGCTTTTAAAATTTTCTTCCTATGTCTCTATCACCCTACCCTTATTATTAAATGTTTTTCTTGTCTTTCCTTTAATGCTTTTGCTTTCTAAATATTCTTTCTATGTCAACTTTTATCTAGTTTTCTGTCCCCATTTAAAAATCTTTTTCCCGCTTGTCCTTTACCCAGTTGTTTTTAAAATTTTCTGTCTACTTTAACCAATTCACTGTCTTTATTTTTAAATTTTTTTCCTGTCTGTCCTGAACCCCGTTGCTTTTTCAGTTTTCATTGTGTCTACTTTTATCAAGGTCCCTATCCTTATTTTTTTAATTCCTGTCTTGTGTACCCTGTCACTTTATATTTCCATGTGTTTTAAATTTAAAAAAATTCCTAATGTTCTTTCTCCATCTCTTTTAGTTTGCTGTCCCTATTTTTTAATTTTTCCTCTTATTTCCCTAATACCCATTGTTTTTTAAATTTTCTTTCTATGTCTACTTTTTCCCCTTGATGTATTTATTTTTAATCCTTTCTTGTCTTTCCTCAGTGCCCTCGCTTTTAAAATTTTTTTCTATGTCTCTGTTTTAGTTTGCCGTTGCTATTTATTATTTTTTTCCTTATTTCCTTAATCCTATTTCCTCCTAAAATTTTCTGTTTACTTCTATTGTGTTTGCTGATTTTATTTTATTATTTCTTTTCTACATTAGTACCTTTGTTTTTTCAATTTTCTTTCTACATCTCTGTTTTAGTTTGCTGTCCCTGTTTTTAAATTTTTTGTCTTTATTGCCCTACTCCCCGTGACTATTTAAGTTTTCTACTTTTATCCTATTCCCTGTGTTTATTTTACTGTCTTTATTTTTTTTAACTATTTCTTCTCTTTCCTTAGTGACCTCGCTTTTTAAATTTTCTTTCTGCATCTCCGTTTTAGTTCACCGATGCTTTTAAAATTTTTTTTCCTTATTTCCTTAATCACTGTTGCTTTTAAAATTTTCTCTCGCCTTTTCCCCCCACTTGCTGTCTTTCTTTCGCTGTCTTTATTTTTTAAATTATTTCTTGTCTTTCCTTAGTGCCGTCGCTTTTCAAATTTTCTTTCTGCTTCTCTGGTTTAGTTTGCTTTCCCTATTTCAGAATTTTTTTCCTTTAGTTCCCTAACGATCATCGCTTTTTAAGTTTTCTTTCTATGCCTACTGTTATCCTGTTTGCTGTCTTTATTTTTTAGCTATTTCTTCTCTTTCTTCTGTGCCATAACATTTTAGATTTTCTTTCTAGATCTCCCTTTTAGTTTTTTGTCACTTCTTAACTTTTTTCCATTTATTTCCCTAATCTCTCTCACTTTTTGACATCTACTTTAATCCTCTTCCCAGTCTTTGTTACATAGTCTTTTCTTTTAATTGCTTCTTGCCTTTGTTTAGTGCCTTTGCTTTTTAGATTTTCTTTCTTTATCTGTTTTACCTTGCTGTCCCTATATTTTTTTTCTCTTTATTTCCCTAATTCCCCCCTTTCAGATGTTCTTTCTACACCTACTTTCAGTACCTTCAGTACCTTTACTTTTTAATGATTTCTTCCGTTTTGTTAGTGCCATCGCTTTTAAAATTTTCTAGCTATGTTGGCATTTTATTTTGCTCTTGCTATTTTTTAGTTTTTTCCTCTCTTAATCCCTTGCCTGTTAATATTTTCTACTTTAATCTCGTTCGCTGCCTTTATTTTTTAATTATTTTTTCTTTAGTGCCATCGCTTTTAAAATTTTCTATGTTTCTTTAGTTTGCCACTGCTATTTTTTTAATGTTTTCCTTATGTCCTTAATCACCTTTGCTGTTTTGTCTACTTTTATCCCATTCACAGTCTTCATTTGTCAACCTTTATTTTTCAAGTATTTCTTGCTTTTCCTTAGTGCTGTCACTTTTAAAATTTTCTTTCTCCATCTCTGTTTTAGTGTGCTGTCCCTATTTCTTAGTTTTTTCCCTTTATTTCCTGAATCCTCCTCGCTTTTAAGAAGTTCTTTCTATGCCTACTTTCTTTCCCTTTGCTGTTGTCTTAAAATTATTTCTTCTCTTGCTTCTTTGCCATTGCTTTTTAGGTTTTCTGTTTCTTTCTACTTCTCTGTTGTAGTTTAATGTCCCTATTATGTAATTTTTTAATTTCCTTAATCCTATTTGCTTCTAGAATTTTGTCTACTTTTATCCTATTTGTTGTCTTTATTTTGCTGTTTTTTCTTTTAATAATTTCTTCTTTCCTTAGTGCCCTCTTTTTAAATTGTCTTTCTCCATCTCTTTGAGTTTGCTGTCACTACTTTTAAAATTTTTCCCTTTATTTCCCTAATCCCTGTTGCTTTTTAAATGTTCTTTCAATGTCTACTTTTTTCCCTTCAATGTCTTCATTTTTAATTATTCCTTTCCTTAATGCCCTTGCCTTTTAAATTTTGTTCCCGCTGTCCCTATTTTTTAATTTTTTCCTCTGTTTCCCTAAACCCTGTTGCTTTTAAAATTTTTCTGTCGACCTTTATCTGGTTCACTATCTTTATTTTTTAATTCTTGCTCATCTTTCCTTAGCGTGGTCATTTTTACAATCTCTGTTTGTCTTCATTTGTTTAGTTCGCTGTCGTTATTCTTTAATTCTTTCCTGTCTTAGTCCCTTGGCTTTAAAAATTTTGTTTCTGTGTCTACTTTTACCTCGTTTGCCGCCTCTGTGTTTGGGTTTTTTTCCTGTTTGTCCTCTACCCAGTTGCTTTTGAAATTTTCTTTCTATGTCTACTTTAGTCAAGCTCCCTGTCCTTATTCTTTAATAGTTTTCAGTCTGTCGCATACCCTGTTGCTTTTTACATTTACTTTGTATGTGTCTCTCTTTGTCATCCTTTATTTATTTTGTAGTTTTTTCTTGTGTTTCCTAATAGATTTGACTTTTTTTCCCCCCTATGTCTAATATTATCCTATCCAGTGTGTTTTTTTAATTAATTCTGTCCTGCAGCCTGCATTTCACTTTGTACGTTTTCTTCGTATGCCTCCATTTATTTAGATCGCCATCTCTATTTTTAACTCTCTTCATCCCTTGGCTTTTAAAATTTTGTTTCTATATCTAGCGATAATCTAGTTTGCTGTTCCTATTTTTAGTTCTCTGCTGACTGTCCTACGCCTCTTTGCATTTTCTAGTTTCCTTCTATGTCTACTTTTGTCAAGCTCCTATCCCTATTTTTTAATTCTTTCCTGTCCCATCGCTTTTGATTTTTTCTTTCTCATCTTTTATTCAGTTTGCTCTCCCTATTTTAATTTTTTTCCTGTTTTCCTTACTCTGTCACTTTTTACATTTTCTTTTTATGTCTCCATTTATCTAGTTCCCTTTCCCTCGTTTTTAATAGTTTTCTGTCATGTACCATGCTGTTTTTAAAATTTTATTTCTATGTCTCTATTTACCTAGTTCCCTGTCCCGTTTTTTCTTTCTCGTGTTTCCTGTAGCCCATCGCTTTTTATTTTCTCTTTTGAATCTCCGTATACATAGGTCCCTTTAACAATTTTTAAAATTGCCTGCCTCTGTCCTGTTCCCTTTCTATTTCTTGCTCTATCCATCTTATGTTCTCTATTTTTTAAATTCTTTGCTGTGTTTGTCGCTTTTTAATTTCTCTTTGTATGACTGCCTCTATCCAGCTTCCTGTCCTTTTTTTTTCTAATTTTCTGCTTTGTTCTCCTTTTGTAGCTTTCTCTCTGGCTCCCTCTATCCAGTTCCCGATTGTTTTAAACCCCCTGTGTCTCCATCTCCTGTGTCCTGCCTGCGTGTTTCATTCTCCTTGTCCCTCTCTGCTGTTCCTGTCGTCCCGCTCGGTCCCTTCCATCTCTCTCCCCTGCCTCCACGCTCTTATTTATTGGTCCATCTCTCTGTTCCTGTGGCCCTCTACTCCATCTCCTCCTTGTTGCCCTCCATTTATCTCTCAACACTCTTGTGCGGTTCCCCGTCCCTCTCTTGTTCACAGTATCCCGTTTTCTGGCTCCCTGTCCCACACCTCTTCTCTGCCTCCCTCTATCCTTCCTCCTGCTTTCCTCTTCCCTCTTTTCCCTTTGGGCGCTGAGCCTCATAGCTGACTTGCTGCTGGGATTTCAGATGCACTTGAAGGAACAGTCCTTCTTTGCCACCTTTGTGATCCTGGATGCGTTTCCAGCTGTGGGGTTTGAGGAAGCAGCTGTGGTTGGGTCCAGGGGAGGGAGTGATGTTGATGTGGGGCTGGGGCTATGGCCCCCTCTTCCCAATGGGCTCCAGCTGTGGGCTGGGGCAGCCCAGGTGGGACTCGTGAGGTCAGGATGGGGCTGGGACAAGGCTTTAAAAAGGCTGCAGGTCTGGGCAGCCCCAGGTGCAACTGTTGAGGATGAAGATTGCCCTGCTGCACCTGCTGGGGAGGGGGCTGCCTGAGCCTGCCTGCCTGCTGGAGCTGGCTGAGGTGTGAAACAAAGGAACTTCCACAGGCTGCTGCCTCCAGCAAGGAATGGCTGGTCCCAACAGCGAGGAAGGAACCCTCCCGGCCATCCCAGACAGAGCGCACCACCAGCACACGGCACCGGGAGCCCAGTGCCTCAGTTGGCCGCACGCGTGAGCTGCCGTGCATCCGGGAAGCCTCGCTGTGAGATGAGCATCGAGGCACCCGCCGCCCGCTCCTGAGCAGGTGAGGGTCTGACAGCTGGCACTGCGGAGGAGGAAGGGACGGAGGCAGAGAGAGAAGCCTCGGGGCAGCGAAGGTCTTCCGATGGCACCAGGAGCTGCGGTGAGTCGTGTGTCCCCTTCTGTGTGTCCGCGCCCATCCTGCCGTGCTTCTTCAGATCTCCGCCTGCTTCCGTTTCCCTTTCGGGCTGCCCAGCTCCCCAAAGCTTTTTGCTCTTCTGCTAGCACTGCCCTGTACACAGTCACCTCCTACGTTTCCTTTCTGTGCCTCTCTCTTTCCAGCTCCCCACCCTCTGTTATTTCATTCTTCCTGCACTGCCGTTGTCCCTGTTGCTTGTGAAAATTGTATTTCTAGCTCTCCCTCTACCCAGCGACTTGTCTCTCTTTTCGGTTAGTCCCTTTGCTCTGCACCCGTCGCTCTTCCAATGTCCTTTGCCTGTGGCTGTCTATCGGCCTCCCTCTCCTGAGAGATAACTTCTTATCCGTATGGCCAGTACCCCATTGCTGTCTAAATTTTCTGTCTGTGTCTCCATAAATGGAGTTTTATCCTCCCTGTCCTCTACTTTATCACTTTTTAAATTTTGTTTCAATGTCTTCATTTATTTAGTTTGGTGACCCTCATTGTAACTTTTTTTCCTCTCTGTTCTTAATCCCTTTGCTTATAAAATTTTCTTTCTACATCTTTGTTTTAGTTCACCGTCGCTACTTTTTAATTTTTTTCATTATTTCTTTAATCACTGTTACTTTTAAAGTTTCATTCAGCTCCTAGCCCCCTGACCATACCTGTACATTGTTGAAATCCCCTTTGGAGTTCCTCATTGTTATCTCTGAGGCTTCTTTAGTCTCTCAGGCCCCCTCAGAACTTGTGCGCTCCCCTTGCCAAGCTCTCACGAGACACCCCCTATGCCTCAGGGGCCCGTTCTACCTCAGGAGCTCAGCTCACTTTGCAGTCCTCTTTTCCCCTCAGAACCCTTCCTGAGTCCGCATCTGTTAACCCAGTTGGTCTTTGTGTCCTCTCACCCATTCAGTGCACCTCTGTTCGGTCCCCGGTGCCCTGAGGACATCTGTGCTTTGTTCAATTCCCTTTTGAGCTCATTGCATCCCAGAGACTTGTTTAGTCTCTACGGCACCCCAAAAAATCTGGTTTGATTTAGTAACAGTTAGCATTTACTTGTAGCAAATTGCAGAATTTGATTATAAGGTTTTTAATAGCACTCAATCATCAATGATTCATAAAGTGATTAGACAAAATTGATCAAAACAGTGACTTAGTTACAGATTCGAAGATGGCAAGGTTCACTCTATTACTACATGGAAGTGCATAAAAGAAAATTAAATCACTCTGAGTTAGAATGATTCATAAAGGGATTGCATATATAGGGAATAAGGAAGACCCTCCCGTTGAGTCACGAGGTTCAGAATAGACCCCCTTGCTTTCTATTCTCCTTCTCAGAGAGGAGTCTAGGGGCGGCTAGGTCTAATCTTAGTCTCAGACTTGGTCAACGGTTTATGACAGTAATGCTATAAGAATAATGCAGCAGTATACAACTCCCTTTAAAATTAAATCATACATCTACAGACTACTTAAATTGATTCACGCATGCACACTCACAAATATGAATGTATATATGAAAATGGTATACCTGTTCAAAATTCCCCTCGAGTTTAGTGAAATACTCACGTCTAATGCCTTGGCATTTCTCAACGGGCGAGAGTAGAGCCTCGAGGAGTGAAGGATTTCAGCAACCCAGGCTCCGTTGTTGACCTTCGGCAATGGAGTTCTGGTTGCAGCAGACTTTCGGAGTCTGCTAGTTTTCGCTGACTCTGAGAGATGTTTCGATCAGAGGGAGATGCTGGTGCAGCCCGCGGCAGTCTAGGACACCTCAAAGGGCCTCGCTTAGGACTGCTGTTTATAGGATTGTGAGATGATTGACTTTAATCACCAGTAAATTTCCATCTGAGCCACAATTTGGGTCGGCTTGTTGTTGGAATTCCAGCAGCGATGATACCACTCTGTTTCAAGGCTGTCTGGGGTAGCTGTTTGTTCTCGTTCCCCTCGTTAGCCATAATATGAAGATCTTGATAGGGACAGGGACGCTCTCTGCTTCAGCCATGTAGGAGTTTCTAGTACAATTAACTGACCAACTTGCTACGCAAAAGCTGCAGCCTGGAGTTCCTGAGATTGTAAAGCGGCCGAAGTGAGGAGGAAAAACAGAACAGAAGAAGAGTGGGGGGATGTACCACCACAGTAGTAGTGAAGTAATGCATATTTTGCTACACTGAAGGAGGCAGGGAGGATGGCTAAGCGGCTGGTTGCTGACCTTCAAAGATAAGGGGACAGTAAAACAAATGGGCATGCACAAAATAGGAGAAACTGGCTAAGAGGTAATTCGGGCAGGGGAGAGATCGTGACCACAGACCCAATTAAGGACTGAAGCAAGTACCCCCACACACGCTCCTCCTGCGCAAGCGCAGTGAATTAAAAAGACACTATAGCTTTAAAGACTATGCGATTAAACTGTTAACCAATGAAGATGAGCGCACAAAGACAGGTTAATGATTATGTATTAGAAAGGTGTGGAGATTGTATATTCAATGTATAAGTAAGGGCATAGAATCCAAACTTGGTGTGCTTGATTTGTGGAATTCTTCCACCTTGCATCCTGTGCAGAATAAAGCAATATCTCCTTGCAAAACCATTTTTGGTTTTGGGAGCTTTATTTCCAGGTAACGGTTTTGGCGACCCAGATGGGACCCTGAGTTTTCGACTTCTGCGGCTCGCATCCAGGACCGGGGATTGCGACGGGAACTCCGGCGCGCACCGGAACTATTTATCCAGGGACTTCCCCGAGCGATTCCCTGGAGCGGTGAGTAATACGCCGTAGCCAAAATTAAGAGATATTGCTTAATATTGAAAAGTTCCCCAAGTAAATTGTGACGATCGGAGCACGTGTTGGTGGAATATTGGTATTGGTTTTATTGGTATTGCAGCTGCATAAGGCTATTTGCGTTAATACGGTGATGACTGGAGCGAGCGGCGCTGGTATTGGTTGTATTACTGTGCGCAGTGGCATCGGTATTGGTTGTATTATCGTATATAATTGTTTGCATAAGTAAGAGCTCTTTTGTGTAACTTTGTGTAATTTTGGTTAAAGCTGTATTATACTGTTTGTAAGAATGGGAAATGTGCTATCCTCCCAGGAAGGGGGAATACCTAAGGCTTCCCCATTAGGTTGTATTTTAAAGAATTGGAACAAGTTTGGAGGGGATCCGCTGACATGAAAGAAATTGATAGAATATTGTAATCAGCGGTGGCCTGTCTATGCGTTAGAGGATCAGGAAAAGTTGCCAAAGAATGGAACTTTGAAATATAATACTGTATTAGAGTTGATGCTGTTTTGTAGATGAGAAGGAAAATGGGATGAAGTGCCATATGTGGATTTGTTCTTTACCCTAAGAAATGAATGGAAAAGTCGGAAGGAATGTGGGTTAGTTGTTAAGGACTCTAATAGTCTCGCTTTAGAGCGAGTGAAAAATAAGGGACCAAAACGATGCTGCTCAGCACTTAGCATCCGAAAGCGGTATAATAAGAAGTATAAGGAATCGGAAAGCGAGGAGGATGATGAGCCGTGGTTATTGACGGCACCAGGGCAAGGGAATTTGAGTAGAAATCTAAGTGAGAAAGAAAACGGAGGAGAGAATTTCAGCCCGGTAGCAGGGCGAACTAGAAGGAGGGGAGCGGCGTTGCAAGCACCCTTAAGACAGGCAGTGGGTCCGGAGGGAGAACCCGTTTGTGTCAAAGTACCCTTCTCAGTAGCTGATCTAATGGCTTGGAAGGAGATGGCTGGAACTTATAGAGAAGATCCGGAAAAGGTGGCAAAAGTATTGGAAACTATTGCGGAAAATCATAATCCAGATTGGAGAGATATTCAGGTATTGTTAAGTACTATACTGACATATGAAGAACAGAGGACCGTGTTGGTCAAAGCTAGGGAACAAGCAGAAAAGGTGCATGCCTGGGATGCTCAGGCAGGGAGATTGGAGGATCACTTCCCAGCCACCGACCCAAATTGGGATCCTAATAATCGGGCACAAAGACTGCTACTAACTGAATACCAAAGGTTAATATTGTTTGGAATGAGGAATGCTATTCCAAAACCAAAGAATGTGTCAAAACTGTATCGGGTGGTGCAAGGGAAAGATGAGACTCCATCGGCCTTTTTTGAGCGATTATGTGAAATGGCTAGAAAATGGACCGATTTAGATCCAGAAAAGGAAACCGATGCTTTGACGTTTGTTACTTTTTTTGTGGGTCAGTCAAACCCGGATATTAGAAGGAAGTTGCAGAAGGTAGAAGGAGCAGCTGCTAGATCTATAGACAGGTTATTGGAAGTGGCCTGGAAGGTATACAATAATAGGGATGAGGAGGAAAGGAAAAGACAGGAGAAAGATCAAGTGAGAAAGGAGAGTCGCAAGGCTCAATCGCTAGCTGCTGCAATAACAAAAGGCAATCAGAATGGTAATTGGAGAAATAATGGGCAGGGATCAAGAAGCCCCCCTTAAAAGGAAATACAAAACTTCCCAGGGGCCGAGGGAATGCCAATTTTTAGGTAGAGATGAACATGCTCTCTGCAGGCAGAGGGGGCACTGGAAAAGGGAGTGCCCTCTAAACCAAAATCAAAACCCCTTCCAGAAAGAGACTCCTCGGTTAGAGGAATTGCTTACTTTAGATCAAGATTCCGACCGAAGGGGACCAGGGGATGACTCGAAAGTACTCCCAACAGAACCCCCGGTTACCCTGAAGTTGGGGAATGACAAAATAAATTTCTTAGTTGACACGGGGGCCGCATACTCACCCTTAAACATCTGTAAAGGTAAAACAAGTAAGCAAAGTATGCCTATTATTGGGGCAACAGGAAAAAGGGAAGTAAGGCCTTTCTTTCAAGCAATTAAGTGTGGAATTGGTAATCGAATTTTTACTCACAAATTCTTGTATATTCCCGATTGCCCGATGCCTTTGCTGGGAAGAGACATACTTAGTAAATTGAATGCCCAGATTGTGTTTGAAGGGGATAATATACAAGTACAAATACCTGAAGAAAAAGCCTTGGGGGCGCAAGTGTTTCTGTTACAGGAAGAAATACGAGAGAACTCGGAACCCGACGCTGTTCCGGAAGAACTACTGAATGCAGTAACCCCCTCGGTACGGGCCTCCGGGATACAAGGGCAATCCCATGCTGCAGAACCGGTGAACGTCATATGAAAGCCAGGGGCACGACCGGTAAGGTGAAAACAGTATCCTGTAAAATTGGAAAGTAGAAAAGGTTTGGAACCTCTAATAGAGACATTTGTAACCCATGGATTATTACGGGAATGTCAGTCGGAATATAATACCCCAATTTTACCAGTGAAAAAGCCACACGCAGATGAGTACCGGTTAGCACGGGATTTGAGGGCAATTAATCAAATAGTACAAGACATCCACCCGGTGGTAGCAAATCCATATACCTTACTGACTGCCATTAAAGAGACTGATCAGCGGTTCACAGTATTGGATCTAAAAGATGCCTTCTTTTGTATACCCTTGGAATTTGAGAGTCAAAAATTATTTGCCTTTGAGTGGGAAAACCCTAAAATGGGTCAAAAAACTCAATTATGCTGGACTGTCCTCCCTCAAGGGTTCAAGACTAGCCTGACATTCTTTGGGAATCAATTGGCTAAGAAATTGGAAAGCTGGCAGAAGGACAATAAGGGAGTGACTTTACTGTGATACGTAGATGACATCCTCCTGGGAACTCAAACACGGGAGGAATCTGTACAATACACTATTGATCTTTTTGAACTTCTCGGGAACAATGGGATACAGAGTATTAAAATGGAAGGCACCAATTGCCCAACACATGGTCACCTGTGTGGGTTTTACCATTACCAAAGGACAGCGGAGTTTGGGGACTGAGAGGAAAGAAGCGATTTGTCAGATACCAGAACCCAGATCAAAACGAGAACTGAGGGCCTTTCTTGGAACGGCGGGGGGTGGGGGGGTGTCGATCATGGATTATGAATTTTGGACTGACCACTAAACCTTTCTATGAAGCAGCGAAAGGAACGGGAGAAATCCTGGAATGGACACCCGAGTGCTGCAAAGCCTTCCGTCAGCTAAAACGAGATTTGATGTCAGCACCGGCCTTGGGACTTCCAAATTGGGAGAAGCCATTCGAGCTGTTTGTAGGTGAGAGGCAGCATGTCGCGTTGGGTGTTTTGGTTCAAAAAGCTGGATCCTGGAAACGCCCTGTGGGATATTTTTCTAAGCGACTGGATCGAGCGAGTAAGGGGCGGCCTTCATGTCTACGAGCTGTTGCTGCGACGGTGCTACTTATTCAAGAGGCTAGGAAACTGACTTTGGGACAAGAGATAACAGTACAGGTACCGCATGCAGTTACGACCACTTTGGAACAAAAGGGGGGACATTGGCTGTCCCCTAGCCGGATGATAAAATATCAGGCCGTGCTGCTGGAACGAGACGATGTGGAACTAAAAGTGACTACAACTCTGAATCCAGCCACCCTGATACCGCTGCCTGGAGAAACAGAATTAGAACACGATTGCCTACAAACAGTCGAACGGGTCTATTCCAGCAGGGTGGACTTGAAAGATACCCCGCTGGAACAGGCCGAACTAAATCTGTTCATAGATGGAAGCAGTCAAGCTATCGATGGAGTTCGGAGAGCAGGATATGCTGTCGCGATTGGAGGAAAGGAAATACAAGAATTAGAAGCTAAAGCTCTCCCGGCTAATACATCAGCCCAGAAGGCGGAGCTAGTAGCCCTAATAAGAGCCCTAGAACTTGCTGAAGCAAAGATTGTGAATATATGGACAGACTCTAAGTATGCATTTGGGGTTGTTCATGCACACGGGGCCATATGGAAAGAGAGAGGTCTCCTTTCATCACAAGGTACACCCGTTAATTATGGATACTTAATAGGAAAATTGTTGCCAGTTATCAACTGCCCAAGCGAGTGGCAGTTACGCATTGTAAAGCTCATCAATTTGGGAATGCTCCTGAAGTAGTTGGAAATCGACAAGCGGATTTGGCGGCTAAGAGAGCAGCAGCAGAACAGGTCCTTGGGATATGGCCTGAAAAATATGAAAACCTGAAGGGACCACCAGACTATAATAAGGAGGACAATCAGTTAGCTAAATTGCTTAATGCAGAAAAGAATCGAGATGGATTGGGGATTACAAACGATGACTGAGCGGTAGCGACCCCAACTGTTATGAGAGGATTCGTGGAAGAAGAGCATAAGAAAACACATTGGGGAATAGAAGCTGTTATGGACAACGTTAAACTTTATGTTCTAAGCATAGGGATGGGAAATGTAGCCAAGAGCATCATTCAGAAGTGAGAAATCTGTCAGCGAAACAATCCGCAAACACAACTTAGACCTCCACCTGGGAAAACTAAAAAGGGAAATACACCAGGCAAGTATTGGCAAATAGATTTCTCAGAACTTCCCAGGCAAAGTGTGTATCGGCATCTATTGGTATCAGCGGATACATTTTCCAGGTGGCCAGAAGCTTTTCCCTGTCCCACCAACCAGGTTAGAGAGGTAGTTAAGGTATTATTGAAAGAAATGATACCTCATTTTGGGATTCCAATTGGAACGCCCTCAGATCGAGGACCACATTTTGTAGCAAAGGTACTTCAAACATTAGCAAAAATATTCAAAATAAAATGGGATTTACATCCACCGTGGAGGCTGCAGTCTAGCGGACAGGTAGAAAAAAATGAATCAAACAATTAAAAGACAACTCAATAAAATTTGTCAGGAGGCACAATTGAAGTGGCGAGATGCTCTCCCATTAGCATTGTTGAGAGCAAGGATTACACCGAGATCTAGAGAAAAGGTTAGCCCTTTTGAAATATGATAGGGGAAACCTTACCAAAGTATAAACCATGAGCCAGGATCTATAGAATTAATGGGAAAATAGTACCTTAAGGAATATTTGATCTCTCTAGGAAAGGTTTTGCATTCTCTCTACAGGTACCTACAGTCAAGAACAACTTTGAACTTAGATACCGCAGTCCATAAGATTCAACCAAGAGACCGTTTCTATCTGAGAACCTGGAATCATGAACCTTTAAAAGAACATTGGAAAGGACCCTTTCAAGTGCTCCTGACTACGTATACTGCAGTCAAGCCTGATAGAATAGGACTGTGGATTCATTACACCTGGATTAAGAAGGGTCTTCCGCCAGATAAGTGGACTGTGGAAAAACCAAGTGAAAGCTCTCTGCGGTTAACATTTAAAAAGAACAATTCATGAATCGAACGTGGAGTTTGTGGGTATTTTACTTTGAACCAGACTGTAAACAAACTTGGGTTACCTTAGGCCTAGCTACTATTACAATACAGAATAGAACGGTACTAGATATGATATTAGTCTCTCAAGGAGAAGCATGTACCATTATTAACAGCAGTTGTTGTACCTATATTGACCAATCAGGAAGGATAACCACGGATTTGAATAAGATTTGGGAACAAACTCAGGTTTTTCATGAAATTCAGAAAGACGACACGTCCTTAGGGTTTGGGTAAGTTTGGAAACGGTTAACTTCCTGGATTCCGGATTTATCTTTGTTAATTAGGAAAATAATTGGATTAATAATAGTTGTAGTGATTTTGTTAGTGTGCATTTATGTTATTATTCAATGTGTAGTTGGGTTTTGTAGGAGAGGTAGAAGTCTCAAAAGAAGATTTTGAAACTTCTAAAGGGGGGAAATGTTGCCTTTAAGTAGTAGATTTTGCTATAGTAGCAAAACCAGGACAGTTAGGTAGCACCTGTGGTATTGCTAGAAACAAAGCCCAACCCTATAGCATTTTGGTCTTTTTTGATAGGATGCTAAAGCACATAATTTTCATTAGCAGCATTGTTATTGCATGTAAGAAGCTGTTTTCCTACATAGCTTAGTATAGCATCTATCTTTTTCTATTTATACTCTAGATAAATGAAGTTTAATTTCCTACCTGGTCACATTGCTGATGCCGTAGATGTGGTAAAACAGCAGATATTGTCATTTCTGGTGAGGGCCGCTTCCTCTTTTCAGCGCTTTGCACGCTGTTATCTCCTGGCAGGTAAGGCAAGCCCTGTTGCTCCTCCGACAGCCTTTATGCCTTCTGGTGTTTTGCCCCTCCCCTCTCCCAGGTGATTGTGGGTGGGGTGGTGGGCGGGGCCTGGGGTATTTAAGCCACAACCTCGGCTCAGGGAGCTCATTCTGTTCCTGGGCTTCTGCAGTATCAGCATTCACCTGTTTTTTCAGTTAATAGGATTTTTTGGGCTTTTTTTATGTGCTTGGGCAGGTATCTTTTGAGGTTTAAAGAAGCAGAGGTGTTTGTTTGAGGTAATGAATTCAGGGCCTGTTGATGTTCAGCTTCATATATAATAGAAAGTATGTTTACATCTGTCTTTTTTTTCTTTCTCAGTTTGATAATTTTGTATCAGGTTTTTAGGGGTGGCTAGTTGCCTTAACAGTAATTATTTTTTTTCTAATTGTAAGTACTTTGTGTTTTGCTGGACTTGCTGACTTTGTTCAAGGCATAACTTTGTTAATTAGTTGGTTTTGCTGTATACCATGTAAGTTACTGATATTTTGTCTTAATAGGACTGTTAATGAAATGACTTAGTTATGGGTTCAGATGAGCCTCTTATACATATCTTTATATAGAGTTTAAGCATTTCTCAGGAAAGTGGCAGGGATGTAAGCCATAATGCTTTTCAGCATAGGGAACAGCTTACTGTCTTTCCCAATTGTCCATAGAGTACTAATTGACTGTTGGGATCTTTATGGTTCATAGTAGATTTTACTTATATTGTAGGTGTTGGGACTTTGCTTATTTTGCAGGCTTGTGATGGAGCACAGAGTCTATGGGAAGATACAAGATGGGAGGTGGTCACAGCATGCAGGATAGGGATTTGAAGAACAGCTCCTAAGGAGCAGTTGATAAAGGGGGTTTAGGAGTGCAAATACAGGGCAAGAGTTGTCGGGCAGGAGTGGCCTTCCTTCCTTGACAGTTCAGGAGAGGAGAAGGGGCTTCTAAAGTTTTGGGACCGGGGGACAGTTGGGAAAGGGAGGTGGGTTCGTCAGCATTTCTCAGATGAATTTCACAGTTAGTTTTGGGGGTCAGTGAGGCCTGTTCTATTTCAGTCTTGCCACAGCCGATGGCAGGTGTGACTGCATTCATGTGAGACACGGTGTGAACTGCCTGGGCCACTGCGTAGCTTCATGTGGCTCTGAGTGTTGGATGAGGCTCATCTCGGAAAGCATTAGCTGCATTAAGGTATGTTAAGATATATTCTCCAGAACTGAGGTCTACGTTTCTCTGCCTCTTGGCTGTTTCACTTCCTGATTTAATTTTCCTGTCCATCCCTTCACTGTTGGTCCCTGTGTCACGGTCATTGCTACTTACAGGCATCGACTAGGCATATTTTTTCTGTGCAGGCTTGTGTCACTGTCTTACCTGGCATTTCTTTAAGAAGATGCATCTTAAGTGCCCTGGTAACAGTCTCCATCTAGGGGTTCATCTCTTATTACAGTCCTGGGCATGTGAGCTTTTTCTATTACCCTGACATTCTTTTCTCTGCAAGTGCCCCATGAGGTCTGCTCTAGTGTCAGTAATGGCAGTTATGTTCTATGGTCCTTGTTCCTCTATTGTGTTTTTATTGTCAATTTTTGTGTTTTTATTGTCAGCTTTTGTAGTTGTAAGGTGTCTATCTTAGATATTTGAGCCCGCATGTCACGCCATGGTGATTTTTCTGTTGGATGACAGGCTTGGTAATTCCATAAGGGGCTTTGTAGGTAATTAGGGCTTTTGGTTGAAGAGTTTATCTCTGGTTTTGCAGGTTCTTTGGGAGCTGCCTTTGGAAACGGGTGAGCCTGTGAGGTGAGTTGTGTAGTAGCGACGAGGAGCAGGGGGCCGGTGACTTATTGCAAGCACAATGTTAATTTTGTCTCTTGGTATCCTAGGCACCTCAAGCGACAACAGCGACAGTGTCCAACTCTGGAATTGGAGCGGAGATCCGAGGTGCGTCTGAGTTGGGGGATGTTGTGGGAAAGGTCCGCGTTGACCGATGCGATGCTGGCTGGTGCCACTGTGTGCGTAGCTTGGTTTTGTTTTGCAGAAGATGGAGAGGAGCCTGGTGACGGGAGGATTAATCCAGTGGGCTGACTGTGGCTGTGGTTGTCGAGGATGCATGCGGACTCCCGGCCGTCTGAAAGCTAAGTTGAGGCACCGGGGCTGGAGAAGCGGGGTCAGTGGGGGGAGGTGGCGAGGTTGGCAATTGCAGGGGAGGGGTTTCAAAGGCAGTGTAGGGGAGGGGGATGTCCAAGGATGGTCCCCTTTGGGCAGGTCAAGGGAGCAGCGGCTTACCCGTCAGCATGATGTTAGGGCGTGCCGGGCAGGGCGGTTCCAGCCTGTCTGTGTCATTTGTGTGGTGTGTCTTCTGTGTCTTAGACTTGCCTTGCCTCCTGGCATCCTGTTTGCGCTCGAGGGGTGTGCCACACCCCTCGGAAGTCACCCCTAGGGTCTTGAACCCCTGCAGTCATTGCCATAGCGTTGATGTGGTGCTTCTTTTAGTCTGCTATGAGCTTAAAGCGTGGATCGGTCTTGCATCTCGGAAGTTTCCGGATGGTTCTCTTCTGCGGCGGCGTTCCCGGCTGCGTGAGCAGTTCTGCTCCGCAGGCGCCCGTTTCTGTGGAGCGGGATTTCTTCCCTGCGTCGTTACGTTCTTAGGTCTTGATGCCAGGCTTCTTGCGTGTCCATCTTGTCAGTACTTCTGGGAGTAACTTGTTGTCACGGGCCGTGACGTTCTGCTCTCTGTGGGGGCTCACCGTAGAGCCCCCTCGCATCAAGGTCCCGCAGTTCACCTTGCCTGACGGCGTCTTCCGTTCGGTTGTCATCCTTCTCGCCGAGAGTTTTCTCTCGCCCTTGAGCCGCGTTGCTTGTAGCGTTCCGTGGAGTGTCAGTCGGGGGGGGTGTGTGTGTGTGTGCGTGTGTGTGTTTGGCTTGGAGCCGCCCTGCCCGGGGGTGCAGAGTCGGGGGCAGGTGGAATAGCTGTGAGAGTCGAGGATTAGTATGTCACTTTGCCAAGACTGTTGAGGCAAAGGTTGTACGGTCATCTAGGATCGAGTAGCCATTAGCAGCTTGTGCGGACAGCTCTCTAGAGAGCTGTGTGGGGAGGGGCCGTTTGGGGCTAGTGAAGTAGGTGCCACCTCAAAGGTGGCAAGGCATTTTTCTGTGTTGTACCTCAACGAGGGTTTTGTTTCGGTTTGTTTAATGGCAGGCTCTAGTTGGGCTCTAGATGGCATTTTGAAATGGGAACAAGACCTCTGGAATGGTCAAGGTATTGCTCTGCATCTGGGTGACTCGTTTCATGTATTCTTAGCTTTGCAGATGCAGAGCGATGAGGTGCGCACCAAGGGGCGGTGCGGAAGAGCTGAGCGATGTGCTGTAAGAAGGTGGGTCGTTGCATGGTATTAGAGGGTGGAGGTGACTGCTGGCTATGGGACTACAGCATGGATATTTTTTTTTTAACTTGCAGGTCCAAAGTGAGGTGCGACGAGGGCACCGGAGCAGACTCGGGGGAGGTGAGCGGCAATTGGCGGTGTGAAGTGGCAGCTCTTTTTCCAGGTGTTGTGTTACCGGTGAAGTTCTCGGCAACCCCTGTTGTTTGGGTGTCGCAGGTGGTGCGCAAGCCTCGATGCGGCCACCCGACCTGACGGAGGCTGGGCGAGCTGTGGAGGCAAAGGGGGCCGAGACGGGGATCGGTGCGGGCGGGCTCATGTTGCCAGCGGTGTCTCGGCATGTTCCTTTTTGCTTGGCTTTGTTGCAGGTGCAGCACGCAGGCTCGGAGGGGTGACACCGCATGCTGACGAGCGGTCCGAGAAGGTGAGGCGGTCGTGGGCCGGGGTGGACTCTGATAGCGTGGCGTTATTATACGGCAAGTCGGTTGAGGTGTTTCTGTTTTTCATCTTGCAGGTGCTGTGGGGGCTGCCTTTGGACTGGAGGAGCATTTGAGGTGAGCTGGGTAGTAGAGAGGAGGAGCCCAGGGCCAGTGACTTCTCGCAAGCGTAACGGTATCTGTGTCTCTTGGTGTATCCTAGGTGCCTCAAGCGATGACAGCGGGAGCCTCCGACTCCGGAATGGGCGTGGAGCACGGGAGCGGAACGCCGCGGTGGGTCCGAGTTGGGGGATGTTGCGGGAAAGGTCCGCGTTGACCGATGCGAACGCTGGCTGACCGGCGCCGTTTGTGTGTGTGGCTTGGTTTTGTCTTGCAGAAGATGGAGAGGAGCCTGGCGACGGGAGGATTAATCCAGTGGGCTGACTGTGGCTGTGGTTGTCGAGGATGCATGCGGACTCCCGGCCGTCTGAAAGCTAAGTTGAGGCACCGGGGCTGGAGAAGCGGGGTCAGTGGGGGGAGGTGGCGAGGTTGGCAATTGCAGGGGAGGGGTTTCAAAGGCAGTGTAGGGGAGGGGGATGTCCAAGGATGGTCCCCTTTGGGCAGGTCAAGGGAGCAGCGGCTTACCCGTCAGCATGATGTTAGGGCGTGCCGGGCAGGGCGGTTCCAGCCTGTCTGTGTCATTTGTGTGGTGTGTCTTCTGTGTCTTAGACTTGCCTTGCCTCCTGGCATCCTGTTTGTGCTCGAGGGGTGTGCCACACCCCTCGGAAGCCACCCCTACGGTCTTGAACCCCTGCATTAGAGGGGTTTTGAACCCCTGCAGTCATTGGCATAGCACCCATCTGGTGCTTCTGTTCTTGCACTATGAGCTTAAAGCGTGGATCGGTCTTGCATCTCGGAAGTTTCCGGATGGTTCTCTTCTGCGGCGGCGTTCCCGGCTGCGTGAGCAGTTCTGCTCCGCAGGCGCCCGTTTCTGTGGAGCGGGATTTCTTCCCTGCGTCGTTACGTTCTTAGGTCTTGATGCCAGGCTTCTTGTGTGTCCATGTTCTCGGTTCTTGTGCGAGTAACCTCTTTTAAAGGAATATGACAATCTAGTCTTTTTTTTGAAGTTGCTATATATATTCCCTATGTCATGGTCTGTCAGGTCATCTTGAGTGTTGGCGTCTTCTGTTCAGGTGTCATCCTTCTGTCAGAGTTTTCTCTTGCCCTTGAGGACCATTGCTTGTAGTGTTCTTTGGAATGGCAGTATGTGTGTCTTTGGCTTGGAGCTGCCCTGCCTGGGGCTGTGGCATCAGGGGCAGGTGGAATAGCTGTAAGAGTGCAGGGTTAATATGCCATTATCCCTAGGATGTTGAGGCAGAAGTTGTATGGTCATCTCAGATGGAGTAGCTGTCAGAAGCTTGGGTGGTCAGGTCTCTGAATAGTGTTTCTTGGGCCTGAGCTGAGTTATGTGGGAGGGGCACTTCAGGGGTAGTGAAGCTGATGCAATCTTAAAGGTGTTATGGCATAGTTTTCATGTGGTGCTTAAATGGTTTTTTGGGGGTGTGTTTTTTTTTAATACTGGCAGGATGTGGTTGGGCTGTAGATTGTATTTGTAAATGGGAATCAGACGTCTGGAATTGTGAAGGTATTGCTCTGCATCTGGGTGATTCATCTGATGTTTTTATTTTTGCAGAGGCATGAGTCACGTACTGGTGACTGACAGTGGAGGTGAGCAGAGTCACTTAATATTGTTTTGAGGCTGTTCTTCCGAAGTTTTGAGCAGTTGCTAGGATTTGCTGATATCCTAGAAGGTCTGAAGATGACTATTGTTGCTGCTATCCATATGAAGGGCCTTAAGCAGGATCCAGGAAATTACAGGCTCATCAGTTGTGTTTTAGTCACTTGGAACTTTGGAATGAATGCTCCTGGGGGCTATTGCGAGTCAAATGAAGTGCAGGAATGGACAAGGTAGCACAGAATCACCAATTGCAAATACTTCTTCACAAAGCTGATGGCTTTCTGCAAGTAACCCACTCGCTTGATTTGCAGCCAGCAGCAGCTGTTGCGTACCTTGATTTCTCTGTGATCTTTGATATGTTTTCCACAGTCGCCTCCTCAATTTTCACAGTGAGTACAATTGGCCATTGGAATAATCTCCATAGGGAAGCGGTGGATTTTCCAACACCGGACAGTTAAGATTTGGCCAGACAGGGTGCTGGGCCATCCTGTCTAGACTTTGTTTTGCCAAGAAAGGCAGTACCAGATGATCCTTGACATGCTTCACCAGCTGGTATTCTACATTTAAGGTACGTCATACTGCAGCGTCGGAGGGAAGAGGAGTCTTGTTGGTAGATGACCATGTGAAGGTTGTTTTGCATGGGAGTTTTTTTTGGGTGGGGTGTTTTTTGAGTCTGTGAAGCAATGAGCAAAGCGGGGTATGGACTGTGGTGGTGTGTGCCCCTCAGACTTTTTTTCTGTTTGAATGCTTTATCACCTCATATATTACTGCCTGACCATGGCCTTGTGTAGTGAGTTGTTCAGTTGGGTGTCCCTTAATTGTATCAGAAACTTCGACGTGGCTGATGAGGAGACCAGCCCTGTCCTTATCAGAAACTGTATTATGGTTCATGAGGGGAGTGAGAACAATCAGTTCCCCCTAACAGACTTAAAGCAGTGCGATATCCTGATTAGTGGAATTCTAGTAGTGAATGACCTGGATGGAGGGTCAGATGGAGACTTAGAAAGACTAAAGCAAATCATTTCAACCTTCTGTAAAACAGCAGTCCTAGGTGAGTTCCTTTGAGCTGTCCTGGACTGTAGCGTCCCTCACCAGCGTTCCCTCTGAGCGGGATGCCTCTTGGCACCAGCAAGCTAAGAGTTTGCTACCATTGGAGGTGTATCGTTGAAGACTGCTGGCGGAGCCTGGATTGAAACCCTTTGCTCCTCGAGGCTCAACACTCGCCCATTGAGAAATGTCAAGACATTTGATGTGAATACTTTACTGAACTCAAGGGGAATTTTTAACAGGTATAGCTTATACGTCATATATGTATGTGTATAGATACATGTTTTCATGTCTATGTGTATGCACGTGTCAATCAGTTTGAGTTCTCTGTAGATGTATGATTTAATTACAAAGGGATTTCCATACTGCTGCCTTATCCTTATTGCTATAAACCGTTGACCAAGTCTGAGACTAAGACTGGACCTAGCCGCCCCTAGACTCCTCTCTGAGGAGGAGTTTAGAAAGCAAGGGGGTCTATTCTGAACCTCGTGACTCAATGGGAGGGTCCTCCTTATTCCCTGCAGACACAATGTCTCTCACTCTGGTGTTACCTAACTGTCTTTTATGCACTTATTCCATGTACTAGATATACACATGTATATATATTATCCTTATTCTTGTAAACCGTTGACCAAGTCTGAGACAAAGATTGGACCTAGCCGCACCTAGACTCCTCTCTGAGGAGGAGTTTAGAAAGCAAGGGGGTCTATTCTGAACCTCGTGACTCAACGGGAGGGTCCTCCTTATTCCCTGCAGACACAATGTCTCTCACTCTGGTGTTACCTAACTGTCTTTTATGCACTTATTCCATGTACTAGATATACATGTGTATATATATTATCCTTATTCTTGTAAACCGTTGACCAAGTGTGAGACTAAGATTGTACTTAGCCGCACCTAGACTCCTCTCTGAGGAGGAGTTCAGAAAGCAAGGGGGTGTATTCTGAACCTCATGACTCAACGGGAGGGTCCTCCTTATCGCCCACACCTGCAGTCCCTCTGTGAATCATTAAAACTCTGTGTAACTTAATTTGCCTTTATGCAATTCTTACATGTAGTAATAGAGTGCACCTTGCCATCTTTGACTCTGTAACTAAGTCCCTGTTTTGATCCATTTTGTCTGATCGCTTTGTTAATCACTGACGACTGAGTGCTATTAAGACATTCCAATCAAATATTGCCATGTGCTACAGTTAAAATCTAATCTGTTACTACATCAGTGTGTGATGTTACTCATTCTAGATGAAGTCACATAATTATCAGGATTCATAAATGTGTATTTGTACCATGGACATGGGAACTGACCCAGACCAGGTGAGTAATGATTAGCAGGCTGAAGTAGCAGTTGTTTTTCAGGTGTCGTGTTGTCAGAAGTTCTAAGCGTTGCCTGTTGTTACGGTTTGACACATGGTACACGAGCTTTGACGTGGCCGCTGCGAACGACAGAGGCCAGGTGTGCAACCGGACGAGGTAAAGGAGCGGGACATGGGAATTGCCGCAGGCAGGCCGTGGTGTTGTGGAGTATCTCGGCACGTGCCTGTCGCTTTGGTTTTTTCCACGTGCGGCAGACAGCGTCGGAGGGGCGTACCAGCAGGTAAGGAGCGGTAGGAGGTGGTGAGGTGGTTGTTGACTGGGTCACCACGTAATAGCAAAATGTTATGTGGCACCTTGGTTAGGAATTTCCCTTTTGGTATTTTGGGAGCTGTGCTGGCCGCCTTTATAATTGGATGAGCAGTTCAGGTGATCTGGGTCACACTGCAGAAGAGCATGGGGCTGTTGCATAAGTGTGGTTTGGTTTTTTGTTTGTGGATGGATTCAGAGCTCTGGCCCTCTGTAAGATAAACTGAGGGACCAGGCCTGGGCAGGGAACAAGGTTGGGAATTGCAGGGAGGAGTTCTAAAGTTAGTGTAGGAGAAGGGGCCGTCCAGGAATAGTCCCCTTTGGGCAGGTAATCGGCGCAGGTTATGCGTCAGCACGATGCTCGCGTGTGCCAGGCAGGGCAGTTGCAGCCCGTGACTGTCCAGTTGTGTATTTTCTGTAAGTCTGTTTTGTGTGTCTTATACCATAGCTTTGTTGGGTATTGATGTCTGTGGGTCTTTGATCAGTAGGCACCTCCGTAGCGCTTCCATGCGTCTCAAATGGATCAACTCATCAGGGTAGCACCAGTTGAGTGCTTTTTATCTTGCCATTGAAGCGTGGACAAGTCTGGCAAGCATTCCATCTTAGATGGTTGTGAGCGCTCATCTATTGCGGTGGCAAGCTGGGTGGTGACTGTAGCTCTGCTCTTGAGAGTTCTGTTTCCACAGTTGTCTTTAGGGGTTCTGTCCTTGCGTCCCTGACGGTCGTGGGTCTTGACCGCGTCCCTGACGGTCGTGGGTCTTGACCGCGTCCCTGACGGTCGTGGGTCTTGACCGCGTCCCTGACGGTCGTGGGTCTTGACCGCGTCCCTGACGGTCGTGGGTCTTGACCGCGTCCCTGACGGTCGTGGGTCTTGACCGCGTCCCTGACGGTCGTGGGTCTTGACCGCGTCCCTGACGGTCGTGGGTCTTGACCGCGTCCCTGACGGTCGTGGGTCTTGACCGCGTCCCTGACGGTCGTGGGTCTTGACCGCGTCCCTGACGGTCGTGGGTCTTGACCGCGTCCCTGACGGTCGTGGGTCTTGACCGCGTCCCTGACGGTCGTGGGTCTTGACCGCGTCCCTGACGGTCGTGGGTCTTGACCGCGTCCCTGACGGTCGTGGGTCTTGACCGCGTCCCTGACGGTCGTGGGTCTTGACCGCGTCCCTGACGGTCGTGGGTCTTGACCGCGTCCCTGATGGTCGTGGGTCTTGACCGCGTCCCTGACGGTCGTGGGTCTTGACCGCGTCCCTGACGGTCGTGGGTCTTGACCGCGTCCCTGACGGTCGTGGGTCTTGACCGCGTCCCTGACGGTCGTGGGTCTTGACCGCGTCCCTGACGGTCGTGGGTCTTGACCGCGTCCCTGACGGTCGTGGGTCTTGACCGCGTCCCTGACGGTCGTGGGTCTTGACCGCGTCCCTGACGGTCGTGGGTCTTGACCGCGTCCCTGACGGTCGTGGGTCTTGACCGCGTCCCTGACGGTCGTGGGTCTTGACCGCGTCCCTGACGGTCGTGGGTCTTGACCACCATCTTCTCCTGCATCTAGTGGTCTGGATTTGATACTAGCTTTATGTTATGGGCTGGGGCCGTTGCCTGTCTTTTCCAGGGATGCTATAGACCATTTGTTGCATCCCAGCACTATGGGACTTGTCTGCCGGAGGCTTATTTCCTACAGGCATCATGCTTTCTTTAGTGTTGCGTATCACGGTCACATTGGTGGTGGTGTCTGTGTGTTACATGTCCGTGTGCTGGGGTCAGAGCTGCCCTGCCTGGTAGAACAGCTTTATGGCAATAAGGTTACATGTTGATATGGCAATAGTGTTCAGGCAAAGGCTGTACAGTCCATTTATGGGTCAGTAGCTGCTGTCAGCTGCCCCAGTTTACTTCCATTGTGTTTTGTGGGAGCTCAAGGTAGGAGTCTGGACTGTGGGGAGTGGCAGTTTTCCCAGTAGCTGAGTGGGTTGAATTTTGAGTCATGTATATGCAGGGCCAAATATCTGGGTGTGGGGTTTGTTTATTGTTAGCTGTGGTGAGAAGATGTATGCAAAAGAAAGACAGACTTTTAGTCTTGTTAAGCTGTTGGTCAGCATTCAGGTGACTTGATTTACATGGTTCGATTAGCACGGCTTGTTTGGATGGAGGTTGTCCAGGCTGGGTTTTTGGATAGCTAGTAGCTATCAGCAAGGAAGGGCGTGCAGTCGCTTTTGTAGCATTTTGCACGTGCCCCCAGGCGATTTGGATCCCTGGAGGAAATCCTGAAGCGTGTGTACAAATTGAGGCAAAGAAGGAGCAGGACCGGAATGTGTTGTGAAGAAGGTGCACGGTGAGATGGTTCCGGGGATGGCCTTTAGAACTGGGGTGCTCTGTCATTGTGGCAGGTGGGTTGTGAAACAAATGCGTTTTGAGTAAGAGGCAGAGTGAGCGGTTGTTGAAGGAGTGTTAGTTTCTGAAAGTGTATAATGTTGCATGTGTTGAACTAGTTTATTGCAGGTTGCATTTAAGGTTGAGAGTAGTTTTTTCAAGTTACTAATAAAAAAAAAACCTCAGGTGGGGGATTTGTCTTCTGTCCCCTGGCTGTGGTTTTTTTTCCCTCAGGTCCTGCGTGCTCTCTGAGGTGATGGTTATTTCCAATGTTTGGGTGGAGGTTGGGCTCGGGATGGGGTTTTAGCAGGGAGGGTGATTTTTGAGGCCCCTGGGAAGGGCACTCCTGGGGAGCACTGCAGGCCAGTGGTAGAGTTGCATGTGTTGAGAGGGAGGGTTAGTTGGTCTGGTAGCCGAGTGGTGTGTTTAGAATGTACCTAACATTGTATGGTTGTGTGGTGGGGTTTTATTATTGTTTGTTTGCAGGTTGCATGTGGAGTTGTGACTTTTTTTTTGCAGGCAAATAAAAGAAATGATAATAAAAAAACCCCAGCCGGGGGATTTTTTTTTTCTCCCCCGGCTGGGTTTTTTTTCCCCTGTCCCGGCCACTCTGCAAGGCGACGGTCATCGCCAATGTTTGGGCGGAGGTTGGGCTAGGGCTGGGGTTTTTGCAGGGAGGGCAATTTGCGAGGCCTCCGGGAACGGTGTTCCTGGGGAGCACTGCAGGCTGGTGGTGGAGCGCATGTGATGAGAGCGAGGGCCGGTTGGTGCACTAAGTGAGTGGTGTGTTTAGAATGTATCTAACCTTGTATGCTTGTGTGCTGGGCTTTTATTATTGTTTGTTGGCATGTTGCGTGTGGAGTTGTGAATTAGTTTTGCAGGCATTTACGAGAAACTCTAGTAAAAAAACCCCAGCCGGGGGAATTTTTTTTTCTCCCCAGGCTGTTTTTTTTTTTCCCCGAGTCCTGGCCGCTCTGTGAGGCGACGGTCATTGCCAACGTTTGGGCGGAGGTCAGGCTCGGGCAGGGATTTTTGCAGGGAGGGTGATTGTTGAGGCCCCTGGTAATGGCATTCCTGGGGAGCACTGTCCTGCAATGTGATGTTTGCCTGGTATTGCCAAGAGTTATGTCATCTAGCCAGTGGTGATGGGAAGATTATTGACAATCTTGCAGTTGAAGGGTGTGTGGAATTGGAATAGGTAGATAGTGTTGAAGAGGGCCAGCTTGTGAACCAGGTGGGCTTAGCTGTATTGTGTATTGGTAGGATTGTAAGTTGTTATGAGGGGCTTTGTAGTTTCTGATGTAATGATATCATTTGATTTTTTTTTTTGTGTGTGGTGGCCTGGAAGCAGAGACTCTGAGAGGAGCCGAGTTGGGTCGCTTTCTGCATGGGAATAGAAATTGTGGAGATTGTGTCGCTTTGAAGAGAAAAAGGTAGAGATGTAAAGCTTTAGACTGAGTACCTAACAGGAGTGAGACATGTGGAAAATATTACTAGGTAGAGAGTTTGAGGCACTAAGTAGTTGCAATGTTAAGGTAGTGATGAATCTTTAGAGGTCAAATATGCTTAAAACCCAATGAGTACAAAGTGAGTAAAGGTAATTGTAGCAAGCATGTGGTCAGCTGGAGAGTAAGTCATATTTGTAGTGTAAGAACACTATAGGGCTGAAATGTAAAAAGTGATAATAGACAGCTTGCTTGGAGTGCACAATGGACCAATGTAAATGTAAGGTAGGTTTAAAAAAAAAAAAACAGCCATAAGGTATCTGTGTCAGAATTGTGATAACAGGAAGTGAAAGCGCAAAGATAAGCAGGTGTTTTGGCACCTAGATGTACAGGTAGGTATTTAGAGGGGGGAAAAAAAGATACTGTTACCAGCATTGAAGGCTGTCACCTGGGGACTATTGCTGCAATACAGTTTATAAATGATAATTTACAGGAGAAGTAGGTGTCAGAGGGAGAGTTGTCGATACCCATAGAGAAATGTAGCCATTGCAAGGTTAAAAGAAAGGATGTGCATTTCTGGCTCCCAGGCACATCTCAAGTATGCGTAGTTGTGTGAAGGTTTAATTTGTTTTCTATGACTTCCTGTAGTTTTGAAGAGCAGTAGAATACTACTTGGGCATAATCGGTGTGCTGTCATTATCGTAGCGTGTGGAGAGAATAGCAGGTATGAATTGTGTCTGAGTGGTACTGTAAGAAAAATATCAAATAAGACAGTAAAGATGGCATGTGTGTCATTATAGTAATGTATTGTGAGCTAATTATGGTTTTTAAACATCTCTGTATGATGCTTTTAAGGTATAACGAAACAAACGAATAAAAGTTTCAATAAAGTTTTGTTTGTTCTGTTTTGTCTCCTGTGGTTTTTTGTATGTGTTTTGGTGGTTTAGTCTGTCTTGTCCGTGTGGATGTCTGTGTCTTTGGATTGTGTGTGTGTCTGTCCTGGGTCTGAATCATTTTGTGTGTGTGAATTTTTTTTGGGGGTGTGAGAGTATGTGTGTGTGCTTGTGTCTTTTGAGCATGTGTCTGCCTGTGTTTGTCTCGTCTTGGAGAGTGTGTGTATGTCTGGTATTTCCTAAGAGCGTATGTGTGTCTCTCTCTTGCGAGAGTGAGGGAGAGTGTGTCTTTGTCTGGGAGCGAGGGAGAGTGTGCCTGTGCCTTGGAGTGAGTGCGTGTGTGTGTGTCTTTTGTATTGGCGTGAGCATGTGTCTGTGTGTCTGTCTTTTGGTCTTGCAGTGAGTGTCAGTCTGTGGTGGAGTGAGGGTGTGTCTTTGGTCTCGGAGCAAGGCTGAGGGTCTTGGAGTGGGCATGTGTCTGTGTGTCTGTCTTTGAGTGACAGTGTTTGTGTTGGTAGTGGAGTGACAGTGTCTGTGTGTCCTGTCTTCATCTTGGATGAAGGGTGAGTGCATGTGTCTGGCTGAGGTGTGTCACACTGAGGGTGTGAGTGTGTCTGTGTGTGTCTGGGAGTGAGTGTGTGCCTTTGTAATTGCGGTTTTATTTCTCTATGTATTCACATAGAAAACTAAAAATAAAATTCCTTTGTTTTAAAGAAAACTAAAAATAAAATTCCTTTGTTTTAAAGGAAAAAAAATAGCTGCAGGAGAAAATCACATACTCCCTGGGAGTAAAGAAAAAAACAAAACCCAAAAAATAAGCCAAAATTTACTCCCAGGGAGCCTGGCATTTTCTACTGCTGCACCAGACTTTATTATTTTTAATTTTTTTTTAAACACTATCCTACATCCACTATTATTACCACCCCACCTGCCACCAACCCTGCACCACAGACCCACTCCTGCCATACACACACCTCACCACCATAGCTACACATTTACACCATATACACCCCATTTACACCTTATACACCCACTTCATAACCACAACTACAGCTCCAGAAGTGCACCTCAATGATCCAGAACCATAGACACCACCTTCCAGACAATAGAGCAGCTTCAGAAGCACGACTGTACACCCTGGACGTCAGCTCTGTGGTAGGGGGGACCATAGAGCTGCATTTCCGGGCAACAGTGGGACTTCTGGAACTCTGCTCTATCCTCCGGAGGTCCAACTCTATGATCCAGATCACCGACCTGCACTTCCGGACACCACAGGAACTTCCGGAGTGCCACTCTAGCCTCCGGAGGTCCAAGTCGATGATACATACCATAGAGACTACCAGTCCGCCAACTCTATGATCCGGAAGTCCTCCAACGTGACCGGAAACCGACCAGGACCACCGGAAACCGACAGACCTCAACCGGAAATTACCACAGAGAATACCGGTCCGCCAACTCTATGATCCGGAAGTCCTCCAGGAACACCGGAAGTCGCACAATCTCAACCGGAAATTCCCTCCAAAGACCGGAACTCGACCTTTAACCCCCCAAATAAACCGGAAGTCACCCCCAAAACCCCCGGAAGTCGCACGAAAGCA